>NC_090884.1:18984291-18989291 GCF_036669925.1 Montipora capricornis | reverse complement strand
GCAAAAATTGTGTTCATAACTGCGAAGGTCATAGCTTCACTTGATTTCATATCCGCAGTTCATATATGATTCATTTCATATACCATTTTATCATTGATTCATTCCTCATGGGATCATTAGAACCCACAAATGACCAGCTCCCAACGTCAGTGACTTCATAGCTGAGTTGGTGAGAGCGTCGCACCGCAATCGCGAGGTCATGGGTTCAAACCCTGTTGAAGTCCTGAATTTTTCAGGCTTCTCTACCTAATTGCAAAAATTATGTTCATAACTGCGAAGGTCATAGCTTCACTTGATTTCATATCCGCAGTTCATATATGATTCATTTCATATACCATTTTATCATTGATTCATTCCTCATGGGATCATTAGAACCCACAAATGACCAGCTCCCAACGTCAGTGACTTCATAGCTGAGTTGGTGAGAGCGTCGCACCGCAATCGCGAGGTCATGGGTTCAAACCCTGTTGAAGTCCTGAATTTTTCAGGCTTCTCTACCTAATTGCAAAAATTATGTTCATAACTGCGAAGGTCATAGCTTCACTTGTCATGAGTAATAAGAAATTAATATGAAATACACTGTAAAAGGCATGCTTTTACTATTTAGTTACAAGAGTCTCCTGGAGCCACTAGCATTTGCAAACAAAGGAAATTGGGCAGGACCCAATGCCCCTGCTCCTGGAGAGCAGGTAAGTAAAGATTCTTGCTTCATTTTATACTGCAGTGTATTTACTTCTAGATGGATTTACATGTAACATAAATTTTGCTGTTGATTACATTTTGCCATCCATGTTGTTTAAAGTGAGGAATGAGAAAGGATCAGCCCTGATTAATCTGAGGAAATACTGCTGTTCTATATTTCCTGTTCTTGTATAAAGCACAGCCAATTTCCTAAATCACCAAGAATGTACATATTCAAACATATGAGATATGTTGGGCATTTGTGCTGCTGTAACCGATTCATCAGAAATCTGTGAGTTTTATTATCTTACTAGAATATGTCGTGTATAATTGCATCTTGTTTTAGGCAAAAGATTTAAGAAATTTAAAGATTCTCAGCAATCCAAGCCATCCAGGAGCAAGAAGTATCTTAAATGACAGATTTGGTGTTGCACTGCCGGAAATTGCAAACAAGCGTGATCAACTTTCAGAGGTCTGTACATGTGCATTTTATTCACCTAGTTGTAGGCAAGCTTGTAGGCAAGTGACACGTCGTGTAGAAGAAACACGTCGTGCAGAAGAAAAGAAAAATCGTTTTCTAATTAATTTCTATTATAACCTTTTTGCAAAAAGCGTCTGTTCTTGTGTTTTGGTTTCCTTGCATTCTCTTCATGCAATTGTACCTGTCGTCTACCATCATACTGAACAATTGCATGAAGAGAATGCAGGGAAACCAGAACACAAGAACAGATGCTTTTCCAAAAAGGTTAGAATACTAGATAGAAAACGATTTTTCTTTTCTTCTGCACGACGTGTCACTTCTAGCTTAGGTAATTAACCTTTCTTCACGGGAATTAGATCCATACGAAAACTCGTTGCTTAGTAAGGGACCCTCGTTTTGTCCTGTTCCCCGGGATATTGATAGGCTCAAGTTACAAGAAGATTGGGAGAAATTCGAGAATAGGCTTAGAGCAGCCACGTTTTTCTTCAATAATCGTGATATTAATAATGGTCCGACTGTAGAAGAAAGAAGACTGTCTTCCCTACAATTAAAAAAGTTTCGTCATGGAAAGCCCCTGTTTCCAAATTTCCGGAAGTTGAGTTGTTTCTCGAATCGGTAAGAAAGAGCTATTCGATCCCACAAACGTTTCTTAGTAACTGTCCATGACAATCTTTCTGTAGGTGAGAGAAGGGCTTTCTCTCGACTTTAAAACTTACATGTAGATGAGCAAGCTATAGGAATTCAAGACAAGGGCTCCAAATTTGTCATTCTGGATAAAACAGAATATTCATCTAAAATGTTTGGCCAGTTGGAAAACCCACTCCACTATAAAAAACGTGATTCTGATCCTTGTGCCAACTATGCTAATACCATTTCAGAGTGGAGTAATAAATGGCTACAGATAGGGCAAATGGACCAAAATATTGTTAATTGGGTTGTTAATAACAAAGCCAAACCGGGCATAGCCTTTGGGACTATTGAGACGCACAAGGAAGGGACCCCGATTAGGTTAATTACTTCTTGTCGTGGGACAGCAATTGAAAACCTTTCTGCGTTTACCGAATTTTATCTCAAGCCATTAGCCCAAAAACTGCCTTCATTTGTCAAAGATACTACTCACTTATTGCAAAAAATTGAAGATATCAACAAGACTGGACCATTCCCCGAAGGTGCCCTTCTTGTTTCCTGGGACGTTGTGTCAATGTTCCCCAATATTGACAACAATCTGGGAATAAAAGCTGTCACTAATGCTCTTAATTCACGAGAATTCCAAATTCCGTCAACTGAATGTATCGTTGAAGCTGTGAAGATCTGCTTAGAGCACAACAATTCCCACTTTCAGGATCAACAATTTTTGCAAACTCGTGGCACCGCAATGGGCCCTAAGAACGCGTGTAGTTACGCTGATTTGGCAATGGGAATTATCGATCAAAAGGCCAAATCTGGGGAGACCAAACCTAATTTATGGTGGAGGTATCGAGACGACATTTTCGATCTTTGGACCCAGGGTACCACCAAGCTGAAGGATTTTACCGAAATCATTAATTCACTGTACTCCACCATCAAATTTACCATCATGGTATCATCAGAAATTTCACTCAATGTTTTGGATCTCACCCTCCTTTTAGTTGATGGGTTTATTCAGACTGATATCTATTCCAAACCTACCGACCATCACATCTACTTATTGCATAACAGTGCCCATCCATCTCATTGTACCAGGGCTATCCCGTTCGGAGTTGCTACAAGAGTTCGCAGAAATTGTTCCACAATTGAAAAGTTTGAAGAACGTAGCAAGGAATATCAGAATTATCTAATAGATCGTGGTTACCACCCTTCTAAAGTTAAAACACAATTTGATAAGGCCAAAGATACACCCAGGGAGGACCTACTTTCACCTAAAGAACGAGAGAAAAAGGTTATTTTTCCCCTTGTGGTTAATTTTAACCCACATTTGCCCAACATTGGTAAAATCATTAAGTCGTATAGCCATTTCATTTATGATTCACCCACATTAGCACAGATTTTTCCCAAAGGGGCAATCATTCCATAAGGGTCAATCATTCCATAAGCACTGGCACCTCCTGGACTATGTAATAACGAGACAGAAAGATCTGAATGATCTACTCGACACTATAGAGTAATGAGAGGGGCGGACTGTGCCACTGATCATAACTTGATCAGATCGAAACTTGCATTCAGAATGAGATCCCAGAGAAATAAAATTAAGGGAAAGCCAACACCAAAGCTAAACGTGAGCAAGCTAAAAACCCAAGAGTGCCGACAGGAGTTTCAGTGATGTGGAGCTGAACTCACTTCCATCTTATAGAAGGGCCAAAACCATCAAAGAGCTCCTAGCGGGACCCAAGGGATCTAATTATAGTAACAACGACCATTCTGCAACAGGTTGTTTTAAATGTAGCAAAAAATGTGGTTTATGCAAGAACTTTTTAAAGGAGGATAAGATTTTTTACAGCGCTCATACAGATCGTTATTGCACTATTAGGCAACATCTTGTTTGCAAATCTAAAAACGTTATTTATTTGGCCACTTGCAAGAAGTGTAAGGTTCAGTATGTGGGTTCAACATCCAATGAATTCAAGGTCAGGTTTCGGAATCACAAATCGGCTATGCTTACTAACAAGACTACATGCAAATTAGCCGTGCATTTCAATAGGGTTGAACACCAGATGTCTGACTTTGAATTCATTGTTATCGAAAAAAATTGTTAATGAAAGTGAAGATCACATTGATAGGCGTTTACTCACAAGGGAAGCTTTTTGGTGCTCCCAGTTGTGTACTCTTCATCCCCACGGCCTTAACAAACGATCAGAGGTCAACTCTAAAAATAGAATTAGGTTTAGCCATTAAGTTTTATGTATTTTTTAGCCATGCATTTTTTAGCCATTTTTTAGCCATTTTCATATATTATCTTTCCCAAAACATTTTTTCTCTTAAATTCTTTACAACTTTAGATATAATACTTTTTAATTTTTTACTGTGATGGTTACCTCCCATAATTAACTCTATATTGTTCACTTCATCTACTATAATTGTGTAAGTGGTTTTTCTGTCTATAAGCTGGCCTATTTTTTCACCTACTCATTAGCACTTGTTTGTAAATTTCATGTAATTAAGCTATTTATGCTATATATATAATTATATATATATATATATATATATATATAACAATGTTTTTCTACTCAATATAGTTTCATATGGACTTTAATACAGGTCTGTTTCGTAGACCAACAAGGAGTTGGGCCACTCATCAGTTAAATTCCATGTACACTGTAGCATCGCTGGGGTTTATATACATCAGTAGCGTGATCGTTACAAGATTCAAATTTGAAAAACAATAGTAAAAAAGCATTTGTAAATTTATGATTGGTTGTTGAGGATGCGATTGAACCTAAGGAGAAAATTTCGCTTGTGCCTGCAAGTCGATACAAATTCATTACGTTTGTTGAGCGTTGCCATGTCCAGTTTATATACAATACAGAATTTCTCGGTACTACATAGATTACATCGTTTAGTAAGGTTGCTATAAGATTTGGCCTTGGCTAGAATTTTCCAGGAGATTGCGAAGTCTTTCTTTTGATCTTTTAGCTGCCATAGATGTTTGCTCAGTTCGGTGTCATTCTTTTTGCTTTCGTTTTTGAATGACATTTGGTGATTTCGCCATCTCGTCTTGAACTCAGTGGCGGTGAGGCCGACGTACGTCTCTGTGCTTTCGGCGGTCGTGATGGTGGCTTGATACACTACTTCCTTGACTAAGCATTGTCCTTTCAAAGGGCATTTGTCTGGTGCTCTGCAGTTGCAGAGTTTGGTGGGTGTT
>NC_090884.1:18969291-18981791 GCF_036669925.1 Montipora capricornis | reverse complement strand
GTAATTTCCATTTTATATGCACTACATTTAATATCGCTGCAGGGAATTAAGCAGCAATCATTTGAAAATATTGAAGGAAATTAATTTCTAAATCAAATTTATCCTGAAATTCTTGGAGAGACAAGAACTTTCCATCTTCATTAAGCAAATCTTGCACCAAAAAGATTCCTTTTCAAACCATGTTTTCCATGGATAGTATTAGTATTTGGTAATCTTTCAAAATACTCAGGCACTAGATCGTTCACTGTTTTGAACATAAGGGTTTTCATTTGTTTGGAATGTCTGCCATGGAGGCTCGTCCAGTTTAGGTCCGAAAGAATGTAAGAGAATCGTACATCCCAGGCAGCACCAGCTATTATGCGAGCAGCTCTGTTTTGTAATTTTTCGAGTTTATTACTTAAGCCAGTACCAAGGCCACCCCAGGCAGCAGTAGAATAATGAAGATATGGTAAAATGAGAGATTTGTAGATTGTTATGAGCACTGGTTGGGGGCATAGTACGTGGCTTAGTCTTCTTAGAGCTGCAAGCACTTTTGAAACCTTTCGGTTAACCTCAGAGATATGGGGACCCCAAGGTAGCGTTTCATCCACCTGTATACCAAGACATATATAAGAGTCAACTTGTCGTATTGGATGGGCATCAAGGCAAATAGCTGATCGAGTTACTAGGTCGTAGAAGATTTTGTGCCGAGTCCCAATGAACAAGCATTTAGTTTTGACAACATTAAGACTTAATAGGCGATTAGAATCGAGCCATTGTTTAAGGTTACCAAAGTCATGTGTCAGAGATGACACATGAACTCATCAGGTTCTTTGATGCGTAAATAAGGTTAGTATCATCAGCATACATTCTTACATTAGATAAAAGGTTACAGTTAGGCAAGTCGTTGATGTATAATAAGAATAATAAGGGTCCAAGTATTGAGCCCTAGGGGACCCCACACAGTATGTACTGTAGTTAATTTCAGAATGGATAGTGTCCAAAACAGTCAGTTCATATAATGACTCCAAAAGTTTTTAGCAATTATGAGTATGTCCATAAAAGTGATAAAAATTGTTAATAGATGTATAATTAGTTAGAAAATAAAGAATGTACACGTATGTACTATGTATGTACAATGTACTTTGTGGCTATTCCAAAAACAGACATTTAATCTACAAACATTCATTGGATAAAACGATTGAGAAAGTTATTCTCATCTTAGTTTGGCATTGCCCTTATTCTCATCTTAGTTTGGCATTGCCCTTAATTTGGCATTGCCTATAGTTTTCCGTGCAAACATCCTTGCTAGTAGTCATATTAATTGATAGTTTACATTATACATACTTATTCGACAAAGTTTAATGGGTTTTCTTGTGTTTTAGTTTCCTGGCAAGATAATCACTGGCTCAACTGTTGATCCACTTTGTACACTTCCCAGAGGAAACAAGGTTGATCCCTCAGTAAGTAAAACACATTTTTATCCTGTAAGGTGGAACTCCCACATATCAAATAATTATTGTCATGAAAACTAATCAAATTATCTTTCACATGAGGGCTTGCAGGAAAGCTAATCATCAAACTGAGGTTGGTCTTACTACCTACATAACAAAGATCTGGATGCTTCTGGATTATGCCAACCCCATTTGGGCATTTGGGGTGGTTTTCCTGAATACCTGTCTTTGAGTTACAAAGAGCACAAGATCGCTGCCTGAGAATTCTTGAACTTTTCAAGGACTCCACTGAACCACTGGTACAAAAAAGAGATGCTATTACTGAGAACAAGACAGAGCTTATGCTGAAGAGTAAACACTTCAACCACCAGCAGACTTCTGAACGAGCACACAACTACAGTATAAGAAACAAGAACCAATGCCAAGTACCTTTATCCAGAACATCAGACATCAGAACTCCTAAAATTAGAGCCTTAAAACTGCAGAAATCACAATCCTTGTCATTTATTTAAATAGGAACATTCCAATATTATTAGTTGTTACTGTTCATGTCTATGGTGTTCAATAAAGTTATTATTATAAATATTATTATTGGTGTTATTATTATTATTATTATTGTTAGTTTGGATTATTCCAGGGGGCCTCTATGTCTGCACTGTTGTTTGTTCTTGCGAGAATCCCTGTCACTATGCTGTTGAAAGCAGAGAACACTGGGTACAAGCTTAGGAATGATCAGAGGTTGATCAGTGTTTGAATTGTGTGAGAGGGGAAGAACTTGGTGTGGTGCAGAGGGATTATTGGTTGAGGCATGATCGGTTGGTATTGAGGGTGTACTGGCAGCTTTGTCAGAAGTATGGTGTAAAGTGTGCTAATGTGTTGTATAACAAAGTTCCAGGTGATATGAGGGTGACGGATAATGGGAATATGGCATTATGGTGGGATAGGAGTGTCGAGACAACACAGAAAATTGAATGTTATCGTTCAGATGATTCACTTTTAATGTTAGTTGTAGTAGCTAGAAGTCATGTTGAGATCGACTGTAACACAGCCCACATACAATCTGATAGCTGGGAGGCAGGGTTAGTGACCAACGTGTCAGCCGTCTATGTGAAACTAGTCCTGAGAAGGACTGTTTAATATTCAAACAAAATTCTCAGGCCATTTTATCCAGCCTTACTTTACGTTTTAGTAGTTGTTTTTGAAGCTTTAAATGACTTTTAATTTAACTGATTAAAGGTAAGCCAAAGTGGTCAAGCTGTTAGGGTGTTGGGAATTGAACCCAGTTAGTTCAGTAGTGGGCCCACACAAGGACAGCTGCTCTACCGACTGAGCTACATGTACAAGGTCAGACGGGAGCAGAGTTTTTCTCTGTCCTTGTGTGGGCCCATTTCCATTAGTAGGGCTAATGCTCTAATGGTTCATATGGGGTACAAAACTAGCACTTCTCATTACACTCTAATCAGTTAAGTCTGTTGAAATAGAAAGTGCTACACGGCCAACGTTTGTAAAAACATAACCCTTCCTTGTACTTGTAAATGTTCATTGCCATGAATTTAACATCTTCATTTCCCACTGCTCCCGTCTGGCCTTGTAGCTCAGTCAGTAGAGCAGTGGCGATCTAACCAGAAGATCGGGGTTCAGTTCCCACCTTTGTCAGAGTTTTTTCCTGTCATTATGTGGGCCCATTTCCATTAGTAGGGCTAATGCTCACATGGTTCATATGGGGTACAAAACTAGCACTTCTCATAATTACACTCTCAGGAGATAAGTCTGTTAGGTTGTTGAATTAGCATGCAATTGTGCGGAGGTCAAATCCTGCTTTGACCACTGGCTAGATGTGGTGGTCTCTAAAAGTTCAAATCCACTAATATGTTTTTTTCGCTGGTTGCCTTTTACCAGTTAGGGTTTTTGCACTGTGTTATAATTGATTCAAACAATTTAGTTTGTTTCTTGTTGTGATTGGTGCATTTTAGTTTGTTCACATAAGGATAAGGAACTTGATGTAAATTAGGCACATAGTTTTTAAATTTACTGTACAGTTACTTATTTTTACACAATTTGGTCACTTGAGTTGAAGCTCACAGCATTTCTTTTCTTGCTCAAAGCTTATTTATCCATTGACTGACTGCTTTTATAAAACTGCTTGTGCCTCAACAACGATTAAAACTGTGTTCCCTAAATTTAATACAGTGTTTAGTAAATTCAGAATGCTGTTTAATTAAAGTTGAGCACTTCTTGATTTCCTTTGGCACCTTTTCTAGCTCTGCGTGTTAGCCAGTTTTAATTTATCAAGGATATCCAACACCTAAAGCCATCAAACATAAAACTTAAGTATCAAAGAGGTTAACAATAAATTTCTCCTTTTTGCAGCATACACCTCCCCCAATCACACAAGGCGATGCAGAGAAGGGAATCTTGAGTTTAATAGAACGTGGCCTCATACCTGTAAGTTCTAAGACTACAATGGATGCCTTTAAAGCATCTATTCCACTTTAAACCAGTGCATGATTGTAAATGAAATGCCAATGGTAGCCAATTCAGTTTGTAAGCAACAATGAAAATGTTGCTTGAACCCTGAAACCATTCAGTGTTTGGTGGACTCTAGTTGACTTCTGCCTGTTCATGAGTTAATTGTGCACACTATTCATTAGTTCCATGCTGATGTTTAAATCACTTTTCTTGGTGATTGCAAATTGCTAGTTGCATCATCATTGTTCTTATCTCCTACCAATTCAGGGAAAGTTATATCATTGCTAAGCTGGCTAACTTAAGGACGGTGCCTACTAATTAAAGATATTTTTGCCCCGATGTGTGATTATGCAGGAACTGTAGATCTTAACAAGTGTAAAAAAGAAAATTGGGGGTAACCACGCATTTTTCAAAGATAATACATGAATAATATTTGTAAAAAGCTTTAAAATACAAAGCAATGTATGGCGTTCTTTCTCAAATTGAAGCTTAATTATCTCTGAAAAATGCATGGTTACCCCCAATTTTCTTTTTGGATACCAAGAGTACTTACTAAGATCTACCTTCTCCGGATAGCTTTAAACGGCGCAAAAAAATCCCTGTATTAGTAAGCATCACCGATAGGAACTCTGAGTGCCTGGAGATGCACAGAACGTCTGCGCAATAACAATAGTAGGCACCATCCTTAATTGGCCAAACCAGAAGGAGTAAGTTTTGTAAACCCCTCATTATCTGTCCTTTGTTTTTCAGCCTTCAGCAGAACTCACATTACATCCACCACCCATAAACCATCTCCAGGCTCCTGTAGGTTGAACGTTTTTTCTCAGTTTTATGAACTTGTTTTCTTGAAGGGTATGACGTTTTAAGATAGGGAAAAAATGGTCTTGTACTCTTTTCTTTGTCTCAGCTCCATAAAGCAGAGAAGCAGTTTTCAAGAATTACTGCCCCTCCTCCAAATGATGTTGTTGGAGGTATGTTAACTTGATAGCTTATTTGGCTGGGTAAAAAGTTGTTGGAAGTGCTGTAAATAGAGCACTGGTAATGAATGCATCAAACTAAGTTATATTTATTTGGTGCACATGTAGATTATTGTTTTATTTTTCATTATTCAGGGTTTTTATTCATTGTGCTTTATTAAAAACTCTGTTGTCACAGGACAGATTGACATCAATGACTAATGTAAGTTAAATTCTCATTTCTCTCCTTGCAGTTGGTGGCTACAACCTATCAGTTGTTAAGGTGCGTTTGTTTGTGTGTTTAAAGAAGCTCAATTTGTCCCTACCAGTGGCGAGAAAACCTACTTACATTTAATATACTGTTCTGTTTTTATTAGAAAAGGTCGTGAATTCCTCTTGCTTAGAACATTACCAGTTTAAGGAAAAAGAAAGCCACAAAACAATTTCCTCATCACAGTAATGACAATTGCTGTGCATGCTTGTTCTAGTCTCCTACAACTTTCCATTTTTTCAAATTGTTAACAAGAGCCAGTGTGTACTCTTTCCCAAGGAAATCCCACAAGAAAGAGTGTTGGCAGTTTCCTTCTAAACTGTAATCTGTAATGATCAACTGACAGCTGTTAAATAAGGGCTTCCAATAGCACATCCTATTTTTTTCACTTGACAGATGGATCCTTCACGAATTCAGGTTGTGCAGAAGTCAGTACATCCAGACAAGAAAAGAACAGTTAAATCAGCAGATGAGCAACAGATTTTTCTAAACAAGGAGGTGAAATAAGTTGGGTGACAAAAGGTGGTTAGAACTACATGTATTGCATGGTTTTGTTAACATCCACAAAGCATAGTCCAGTGGTCAGGTATGGTTTTTAATGATGCAACATCTTTTGAAAGCCATCCTATGTCACCCACCGCAGATTCTGTGTAAAAGGGGTCTGTTTCTTTGTAAGAGTTTAAGCTATTTAAATCAGCTTCTTTTTTTGCAACAAATATATTTTTTCAACAAAAAGAGCACTACTTAACAATTGTTTACATCATTTATACCACTTTACTTACATTTATTTAATGGCGATAAGGAACTGCGGCTACGTACAAACTACTTACAATACGATACTTACACTACTTACGGAGCAGGACTTACGCTGCTTTCGGACAAACAACAGCAACTAATGAGTGAAAACGAAATACATGTAATAACAGCCTGATACAATTTAGATACAAGAAAGAAAAGTGGCATAATAACAGGAACTCAACTGTGAGTTAAGAAAGATAAGGAGACAGTACCCATTTTTTTTTTTCTAAAGAAGTCTGCAATTACACAAGAAAAGCTTTCCTATTATTATAAAATAGTTCATTCAGCAATATACGTAAAGGGTCAGTTGTTTCTGTGATAATTCCAACAAGCACATTTTGCAGGGAAAGGCGGATCCTTTTACTCGAAATAATGCAGAAGTAAATTTCAAAATCGTTCCAGAACTGCTTAGTGGAAGAGCAGATGGTTTATTGATTGAGGCTGACCTTTGCAGAAACTACATAGATCATTTGTTCGAAAGCCCAAATTACATAATTTGGTGTTTGTATAAAGAATTGAGTTAACAACTTTGTATTGAAAAGCTTTAACATATGATTCAATAGTGAAAGAATGAAGTAACTGGAAAATTTGTCTCAATTGGCCATTAGAAAGATTAAAAATAAGCGATTTAAGGAAGTTGTTCTTTTTCCGTGATAAGTAGCGCATAGAGTTTTTTTGACTTCTTTGTAGTTACTTCAATATATTGTCATCAATTACGAACCAGTTGGAGGATTTATTGATGGAAGTTAATCATTATCTCTTAAAGGTGATGGAATAGAGCGACATAGACCAGCCTACTGTAAAATATTTAAAAATTTTGAATTGTTTCCAGGATTTTTCTGAGGTTAAAAATATCCCTTAAAACCAACGTTTCGACTAGTTTTACTGGTCTTCTTCTGGTTGTTAAAAATGTTATCAATATGGCGGACCGTTTTTGGTTGTTCAGCTTGGTGACCGCACATGACGTATCGTGATCATTACATGACGTGTAAATGATATCAAAATGCGCTGGAAATGCAGTCTGAGGCCTGTCCAGTACTTTTACTTTTGCAATAACTCACTGTCTTCTACAGTCTTTTTCACAATCAAAGAAGGAGTGTAGGATTGGCTTCCATGTTTCAACATGGTCAACATGGAGAAAATTTCTCGAAGGGGTTGAGTCACTATAACAGAAACATCGCGAAATGAGAGTCCTTAACAATTTTGACCATGTTGAACCATGGAAACCGCCATATTGATAACATTTTTAAATAACCTGAAGAAGACCAGTAAAACTGGTCGAAACATCGGTTTTAAAGGATATTTTAACCTTGGAAAATCATGGAAACAATTCAAGTTATTTTTTGTAGAGATGAGAGGTGAAAGTTTCAGGAATGTAAAATACTTTTTGAATTGATTTTTTCGAGAGGCGATTATAGGCATCTGCAACATTTAAATTAAACAAAAGATTTTGGGTGAATACAATTCCAGCTTCATAACATAGTTTTTTGTAATGGCCAGGCTTATTGTCTATTCTAATTTCACAGTTATTCCAAATAATATCCGTCCAATCCTTTTCTATGGCGAAAGTTCGACTACCAAGACGAGTTCGTAATAAAATTGAGAAGGAATTGTATAATCAAATATGTTGTAATTGCAAGCCAAAAACGAAGCAAGTCTTAACGATTTGACCATGCAATTTCAAGATCAATCATTTTTAAACTTCTTTCCTGACATATTCGTTTATCGCTGACACTCTTTTCACTTTATCTGTGCTTTTCCACAAAAATTTAAACAATAGCTAATTCAGTTATTTTATCAGTTCCTTTGGTGTCGATAGCACTGAATAAACGTAGGGAAACATAGGGATATGAAAATATTTGATTATTTTCACCCTTCCTTAAATTGATAGAGGACCAGATATTAATTAGTTTTTTAACTGAATCCAAACACTCGATAAAATTCTTTTCTTAAATTTACCCTTAAAGCTTATACCAAAGGGTCGCTTAAATTATTTGATGTCAACCAGTAGTCCATCCGACAAAAACATACTTCGCGATTTTTAACTCCATGTGAAGCTTATTGTGTCCGGATGTTTGATTCTCAAAATATTCACTAGGTCTAATTTACTTTGAAAGCTATTAATACAAGAGGTGACTACATGTAGCTTCCTTTTAGTAAATATTCTACGTTTTTTATAGAATAGCGGGTTAACTGGACAATTTAAGTCTCCTCCCAAAATAATATTATCTTCAGAATCTAGCTTAATTTTCGTTTGTCAAGTTTGAGAGTAAATTATCAAACGAGATGCTTCTGTAAAGCATACACTGGGTTGCCTGTGGTACGTGCTACAGAAAATCAGAAGGCACTGAATTGTGTGGTATTGAAATACAGCATTCCAGTCTCTGAAGAATAACAAATAAAAGAGAAGCGAGAAACATTGGCTTCTGGGCTGACATGTTGATAATTTTCAAGTTCCCTCACAACTTCTTTTCACCACAAGTGTGCCCTCTGAGCATCTGACAGCTTTGTAATACTAAACTTCACTGAAGTCAAGCCCTGTTTCGCGGGGTTAGTGTTAGGATGGGAGACCAAAACAATAAACCCCTCATAAAAAACAGAAACATCTGACCGAAAATACTATTAACGCTAACAAATGCGAACTCAGCAAGGTACAGATTCTGTTAGCTTGCTTTATGCAAAACAAATATTGATGAAAAAGCAAATAACTATTGATACACAGTTTTCAGAAAGAGCAGAAGGAAGTTTCCCGGACAGTCGATCGAGAATAAAATATTTACGACATGAAAACAACATTTATTTTGAACCGTGAATATAGAATATAAAAAGTTACCATCAGCGACAAACATTTTGGGAGATTTTTGCTACTTTCAAGTAAATTGCAAAATCGAAAGTGACATGGCCAGAATTCAGCGGGCGCCGTGATTAAGTTACCGCGGCATGTTTACTCGCCAAACAGTGAAGCATCTGTGTCAAATGATGGCAAGATACCGGGTTTTTGTAAGTTTCTTTTTCTGTCAAGTGTTATAAAGTTTGACAATGAAATGAGCGAAGTCAAAACAAAGATCACAATCGCCCAACTCTTGTTTATGCAAAGTCAAAATTTACTCTCCAAGACGCGTACGACGTTATTTATCACCAGGTAATTCCATCATTTTGGAAATAGCAGCTACTTTATTATTCATCTGCGTCACAAGTTTTCACTGATTTTGGGGCTCATTTTGTTGAAACTCAAAGCACGCTTCCAACAGGCCTGTGAACCCTTCCTGCTTACAGAGCAATACTAAAAAACTTTTCCCATATCACATTTCAACCTTAAGCTCGAAAATTCAATACACAACATGATATTATAATTCACAAAGGCAGAAAATACCACAGAATCCTTTTCCAGCAAAAATTTCATTGAAACAAACAACATATTTGCTCTTAGAGGCGAAAACCTCTTCCTATTTCATTGCGTGCGTGAAGACAAGAAACTCAATTGTGTCAAATTACCATGTACTTCAGGTAAATACTGCTCACTTTGATTTCGTCTCGACGGGCGATAGATTGTTGTCGAAGTCCAGTACTCGTCGCTTTTGAGATTCATGCCTAGTTTATCCAACTGACTTTCCATTCTTGAGCTCCATAAGGGTATATTTTGTTTAAGGATCCACTAAAACGCCATTCGCGTTGCATGACTTTCGACGCCATTGCAGGCTAAGTTAATGATTCTAGCCATTGCAGGCTAAGTTAATGATTCTACTGTGTCCACCAGAGAAATCTACGCAGTTCCACTACCCTCTCCATCCTAAGAAAATACGCGGAGACGGCTCTATACACAAAGACACCACTTACCAGGGGAATGACGGGCAAGACTTTTACCGACGGAAAAAAAAATAAAAGAAAAAAAAGAAAAACGCAGACCTCGACTGGGTTTGCCCATAGGCAACCCAGTAAAAACATCACCAAGCCCTTGTCTTTGGTGAAGCCCTAATGTAGGGCCTCAGTGGATCTAAGATCTTATGAAAGATGGTGCAGCAACCCCATTTTTTATCAAAATTGCAATACCATGTGAGTTAGAACTACCGTGGCAGGTTAAAAACTGACTGATCGCATGAATCACGAAGGGATAAGTGTGATATCGGTTTTTCCAGTGAAATATACTGTCGAATTCACCAGTAAGGCAATTAATTTTTTTTCTTGAATCGTAAGAGTTTTAAAAGAAAACAAGCAAATCCTCAGCAAGCGAACGGAAAAGAAAAGAAGCCATTTCAGAGTCGACTGTCAAAAGCCAGCGAATAGGAATCACGCTAAAAATTAGAAATCACAGACGTACTATAGCTTGTGATGTGGCAGATCGTCTTTTGTCGGTTCAAGGTCAAACAAAGAGTTTTATTGATTTACTTTATTTATTCCACTTTATCTCTTAAAACGAGATCATTTACATTTTGATGTATTTCATTGAAACACGCCAGCTTGGCTTAGAACCAGAATCGGCTAGAAAGGACAAACTTCAATCAAGATCTCCAAAAAATTACCTACTCTAAACAAACTTTGGCGCGTGCGGAGCTCCACTAAAAATTAACACCCAAAAAATAACCCTTCTTATATCGGTACCCATACTGGTAAATCTCTACAGGGAAACCTTCAAGAGAAATTGACTAGGTTTCTTTCCTGTAGTGACGGTATTCACAAATACTCTAGGGAGTCACCTTAAATGCATCATCGCAAAAAGCCCGAAAGGATCCTATGGAAAATAATAACTTCCTCCGAAAACAAATAGGTGGATCATATAGCTTTCAAGAAAAAAAAATCATTTCCCTTTTAGGGTCCTGTTCCTCAGAGCACTCCTCTTACCCCGGGTTCAAAATTTGTACGTCCCTAGTGATACGTCAGGTGAAGATGAAGAAGTTTTGTTGAGAGTAGACTAAAAGAAGCCCTCTCTAGACACTCTAAACACCTATTTGGCAGCAAGAGACATAAGACCAGTAAGATCACAGCTGCAAACCCCATGGGAGAAGGCGAGTGCATGAAGGAAACGCTACTACACGCGCAAAGCAGGTCAGGCCACTGTCTCTATACTTCATGACATAAGCCCTCAGGAATCACAGTCTTTGTTCAGCGAGGTGGCCTCCTCAGGCGTGTTACGGCAACAGTTCATCTCAAGTGAGGAGGCTTCGCCAGAAAGCAACGTAGATGAGACGCTCATGGCAGGTCTTTCCGAGTGCTATGGTGTTGCCAGAAACTGGGCAACACGGTGACAAACTATCGATAATGGCAGACAAAGTACGTTACAAGACTCTCCTTAAATACGTACTAGATCTGACAAAATACCGCTACACGGAAGCCAAACATCTGTGCTTGACACATGGCAGAGGAATGCCAGTACCTCATGAAAGAGCGCCAAGACGGGATGTTTCGCCCTCGCAGATCGAACATTTCATAATGTTTACAAAATGAGCCCACATATCGTGCAAGATCTGCCATTTGGCCAGCGCTCTATTGTACTCAGTGACAAAACGACAATAAAGGTCCCAAATGTTATCAGAACTCTAATCCCTGAGAGAGTGGTACAGCAGTACACAGCATATTGTGATGAGTGTAACTTCAGAGCGTTGAGCTGTAGCGCATTGTTACGAGTACCGGTATTATCCGTCTGCTCAGCATCTTCAAGGAAATCTCTTCAAGGCCTTGACTACATAAGCTCGTCGGGTGCTCAGGCATTTGACAACCAAGCAGAAGTAGCTGAGAAACTTGGGGACGCAGGAAAAGGGATGCACTGGGTCAAGGATATGCTGAATCGCCTACGTTAAAAGCTACCTTAAAAGTGATTACAGGGTAAGTTTTCTCATTGATCATTTAGATCGCACTAGGGAGAAACCGCTGTAAACGGAGATGCTATCACGAGCAGTGGTTTACATTTATACGCTGCTTCAAAAGCTTAACTTATATCCACCCCAAGTTCTCAAAAATTAGAGGTTCCTGTTAACTAAAATGTGTTGCTGGTGAAGCATGGAAATGTTTTATCATACTTTTCTGGCATATAGAAACTTGTAGCTTTGAATCAATGAAAAAAAAAACAAAAAAAGTGAATTAACAAATACATCGTGGAGGTTGCTGTTGAAGCATTCGTGGGTGTTGTTCTATCCATTGATTTAATTGATTTAAGAATAGAGCATGTATAAGTTCATTTTCGGTTTTTTAATCTTTAAACAGTAAGAGAACTGAGAAGTCCTGTTTTCAATTGCAGGTGCATGTTTGTGAGGGTTCAATTGTGGCAGATCATTGCAGGTTGTTTGCATTGAGTGATTGCATAGATCCTGCATTTTGTGATGACTGCAAACACAGCCACAACGACTGTTGTGATCGCTGCGAGTTGTTAGCATCAACAATGGATGAAATAGACAACACACTCGTTAAAAATGAAAGCAATTTATCAGATGACGATTGTGAAGAAATGCGTTTCTTAGTAAAACAGGCAAAAGCTCAAATAGTGTTGTGGAAGGCACATATTTTACGCTCAATCCACCAAGATTTAGCAAAGATTGACTTGCTGGAATCACTAAACGATTCCTCTGTCCTTGTCACCCA
>NC_090884.1:18941791-18964291 GCF_036669925.1 Montipora capricornis | reverse complement strand
GTACAACCTTACGGCTAAGACAGCTGCTTGAAGCTCTAAACGAGGTGTGCTCCTCGCCATAACAAACGAAACCTTCATCGCGCCATCAGGAAGTTAGTATCTAGCGTAACACACAGCACCAAAGCCCATTTCAGCGAATACATGAAGCTGTATCGACGCTTCAGGACATGTGTTAACGCAGAAACAACGAGGCAGTTCTAATTCACTCAGTCCCATCAGGTCTTCGAGCTAAGCCTTCCAGATACTCTGGTCCCCTTCATCTAAGGGCTCGTCCCAGTCTTTGTTCTTACGGCGTAACGATTGGACTAGACATTTCGCAGGCAGCATGTACAGAGCTAGCACTCCCAGTGGGTCGAGCACCGTTGACAGGCGACTTAAGACTCGCGCTTGGTTGACTCAGGTGTCTGATGTAAGTAAACGGAGAAACGAAAACCAAAATTCATCAAAGCAAACGTTCAGTGTTACGTACCATGAACCTCGCTCTGCTACCAGATGTTCCGGACGATTTCACGTAGTTTCAAGGCGACAAAAACGGTAAACTTTCGAGACGATTTATTCTCAACAAACGACAACGACGTAATATAACACGAACTCAAAACATTACTAAGGTCAGTCCATCGCGTTAAATGCAACGTGTCACGTGCCCGAGTTTTGGCGCGGACAATAATCATAGTAGAAGTAGTAGTAGTAGTAGTAGTAGTAGTGGTAGTGGTAGTGGTAGTGGTAGTGGTAGTGGTAGTGGTAGTGGTAGTGGTAGTGGTAGTGGTAGTGGTAGTGGTAGTACAATTGCAATTCATTGCTGGCTGAGCTTGCAACATTTACATCCAACCTGAAGACTTATCTGTTTGATCAAGTTTTTAATTAGTTATTAGGTTTTGTTTGCTTAATACTTTAGTCTTTTTTAGTCTTTTTTATCTTATTTCTCTATTTACATAGCTGTACAGAGCTCTGAACTCTAGCATGGGCGCTATAAAAGTCTTATATATTATTATTATATATATTATTAGTAGTAGTACTACTACTACTACCACTACTACTACTACTACTACTACTACTACTACTACTACTACTACTACTACTACTAATAATAATAATAATAATACTATCTATCTATCAAAATTTTAAAAAAAACTAATACTAGACTTTAGAAATTACTCATCAGGAATAGAAACTAGAATTACTATTTTAAGGGAAAAAAAAACAGGATCATTTAGCTTATATAAATTATATTTTTAGGATTTTAGTATTTGTAATTTTAGATTATTTTAATCTAGATAGATCCAATTAAGATTTAAATAGGTTTTTAACAGCTACTTAGGTTTTTTTTTTAAGAGATTTCCAGCGATTGGTCACGTGATCTCACCCCCAATCACTGCAGTTACCTTAGGCATTCATGCGAATCTACTGCCACCATAATAATAGTACAGCAATAACTCAGCACAACAAGTTGGGAATTAAAGCATACTATGGTGCCTCTGGCTGCCATTATAGGGTCCATGTATGACCTTTGAGCACTAAGCTTACAGCAAGCTGGAATCAGCTGTATATGCTGGTTTTTGGTGATGGAGGAAAACCAGAGAACCCTGAGAAAAACTTTAGTTGTACAGTAGAGAACCAACACATACTCAACCCACTTATTTATTTATTTGTTTTTTTCTTTTTTTTAATTTGTTTAACACGAATGTACAATAATGACAAAAATAACATGAAGTACCCATAATGCTGTTTACAGACGCAAGATTAAAATCTTTAGATTATGTCACTTCTGTGCATGTTATTGCATGCTACTATGCTTCTAGTACTCGTAAAGGTTCTGCCTTGGTCGCAAAATCAGGGATAAATCTCCAGCTAAATCCCACAAGGCCCAGGAAACTTCTCACTTCGGGAGCCGACAACGGACGGGTTGCCTCTTTTACTGCCCGCACCTCAGTTTCCTCGGTGGGCCTGATGCCGTGCTTCGAAAGGAGAATGCCCATGAAAACTACTTTACCCTTTCCAAAGGTACACTTCTCGCCATGCAAGGTAAGATTCTTCTCTTCCAGCCTAGTTAACAGCTTGTGTAAACTCTGGTCATGCTCCACAACTGTCTTTCCATGAACAATCAAATCATCAGCGATGTTTACAACTTCCTCAATGTCTGCTATAACGTGACTGATGACGTGTTGGTATTTTTCGGGTGCCGCATTAACCCCAAAACTTAGCCTTTTATAGCGGAACAAACCGTGTTACAAAGGTGGTAATGTCCCTGGAATCTGCATGCAGCTCTACCTGGTGAAAACCATGACACAGATCTACAATGAGCGACAAAAGTAGTTGAGACACTCTTAGGAAAAGACGCTTTTCGATACTTAAGCATTTGGTCTATTTTATTTGCATCTAGTGTTAATTCTCTGATACCCCCGGTCCTCCAATTCAATGTTGTGTAGGTGCTGTGGTCTGTACAGTCGAAGAAATAGAAAAATCAACATTGTTTTGGGGGAAAGGGGGGAAAATGTATCCAAGACGCAGAAAATCGAATTTTACTGTCAAGTGTCTCAACACTTTTGTCGCTCATTGTAGCTTCGGAAAAACAGTACTGCCACTTAGTTCTTCTAGTACTTCGTCAACAGTGGGTATCGGAAGCTGTTCTCGGTTAATGGCCTCGTTTGCACGACGCATGCCCACACTAAGTCTTATCTCACCTGACGGCTTGGGTGCTACGACAACCGGACTAGCCCGTGTAGTGGATGCCTTCCACTCTCTCAATGATATGCCCTTCTAACAGTTCATCGACCTTGGCTTTCACTTTGTCTCAAAGCAAAAGGAACTCGCCTTAACTTTTGTGTCACAGGCGGTACATTGGGGTCAACATGCAGTTTCAACTCAAAGTCTTTTAGTTTGCCAACTCCTATGAACACTTTACACTTTACACTGACTTCATTACAACTGCCATCAATGGGACTGGCCTTTTGACCGATGTGGAGAACACCTAGCTCCTTGGCAGTAGCATTCCCCAGTATGCAACGCCCACACTTAACTACGACAAAACTGGAAACTACCTTAGCATTTCCCACCGAAATTTCCACTTTGAACTGGCCAGCAACCTCAATTCCTCTGCCACCTTAGGCAAACAATTTCCTTGAACAATGTTCGAGGTTCCCCTTGAAACCATACGTGAGGCTTCATTTTTCATGCGCTTTCTGTGGCTGGACGTGACTACACGGCCATACTATGTCAACTATAGTTCTTATACACAGTCAACGCTTTTCGTGTTCGGGTGGGAAACGGTTTGGAAGATGTTTTGTTTCTGCATTTTTCGCCGGTTTCAATCCAGTTTGACATATCATGATAGCTGTGGTCCACACTGGCAGCTACGGAGTTATTCAAGTCAAGCATCGGAGACATAAACTTAAAGCTGAGTGTTTATTTCTAATTTGCTTAGAGCTGCTTTTTTCTCTGTATTGCAATTTCTTAGAAGCTCTGATAAGGTTACGTGATGCCTGGAGGACCTATGACTAGAACAGAAACGAAAGGGGAGCGAAAGGGAACGACAACGACAAAACAGAATACCAGTAATAGCGCATACTTTAATAGTAAAAGTAAAGTGGTGCATTTATATAGCGCCTTTATCACAAACGTCTCAAAGGCGCTTTACAATGATCATTTTACCGACCTCGGAAGGATGGAAAGCTGAGTGAACTTTAGCGGGAAAGAAGGTCGCCAAATATTCCACTCTCGGCGGAACCGGGAATGGAACCCGGGACCTTAGGGTCGGAAGGCAGAGATCTTACCACTGCGCCAACCCCTCCGCTGTGGAAGAAGTTACTCCAAAAATTCTTTCCTTGGGGCACTAAATCGTTTCTTATTTTCAAAAAGTGCTTTAATCGGTTTTCCTTTGTTCAGGAATGAAAATCGAATTTTTATTGTCAACTGGAATTAAATAAAAATAATCTGTAATCCTTTGGACATAAAGAGAAATTTGATTTGTTTGTTTGTTTTGCTCCACCCTGCTAGCAGAGCCTTTCTTTTGCTTGCTCGATTTTGGCGTTCTCGTGAAAGGCTCTGCATGAATCGAGTAAAATCTTGAATATGCGGTGCATCTTGCCAGGATACAGTCTCGAACCAAAGCCTAATATGCAAGATCTCGCCGCCATCTTGGTTTTTCATGGTACACTGGGCTCAATTATAACCATCGGTTATTTCAATAAACTGACGCTCGCAGTGGAAAAACCGGTTTGATGAGAGAAAACAAGATTGACTAGTCCAGAAGGTCGGGCTGCAGCGGCTTCAAAGAGTTGACGCGATTCGGGCAGAGCCTCCTTTTCTCCTCCTCAGTAAAGAAAAAGACAAAAGGAGGCTCTGCTCGCAGGGTGGTTTTGCTCTAAAATGCGAGCGAACAAGTGCTTTTTAATCCGTTTGCCCAACTGGTTTTCGATCTGCCTCGACAGTGACAAGAAAATTTTGGCCTTATGTTATAAACACATAATCGCATAATTAGGGCGAAATTTTACTAGCTTGTGTTTTCAAAAATTTGTGTAAAGCGCCTAAACGTTATTGCGGATCTTGTTTGAAGTTCGTCCTTTCTTGGTTGCATTGCCATATTTTGCCAATTCTTGTTCCAAGCCAACCTGGCGTGTTTCAATGAAATACATCAAAATGTGGATGATCTCGTTTTCAGAGATAAAGTGGAATAAAGTACTTCAGTAAAACTCCTTTTTTGACCTTGAACTAAAGTGCAATATCTGAAGTTTTTTTATGGCTTCTAATTTTAGCGTGATTCCTATTCGCTGGCTATTGACAGTTGACTCTGGAATGACTTTTTTCCTTGTCCATTCGTTCACTGAGGGTGTGCTTGTTTTCATTTAAAACTCATGCGGTTCAAGAAAAATTAATTGCCAAACTGGTGAATTCCAAAGTAAATTTCACTCAAAAAGCCAATATCGTACTCATCACTTCGTGATTCATGCGATATCGGTTTTTAGTGTAAAATGTACTGTAGAATTCACTAGTTAGGCAATGAATTTTTCGTAGAAGAAACCAACGAAAGTGATTTAATTATTAACGCAGCAAGTGGAAACATCAAAACGCAGACAATTTGAAACCTCTTTATTTTCACTAACAGGCAGTAAAAATAAATAACCAGGGAGGTCCGCTTTTAGGCTTGGCTAAATCTATTTATTATGTCGTATACCTTGTGCAAATTAAACTCACACTTCTATCTGGAGATAAATTGATTTGGTAACTTAAAGTGGTTTACAATCTTACAAACTTGAAAGCCCGTAAAGGTTTGCATATAGCATTCCTAAACAATATTATTACGGTTGGCTCTACACTGTGAAGAAAAAAATGTTGATGAAATAATAATAGTAATAATAATGATCATGATAATGGTGGTAAGACATCTTGTCCCTTGGTGATAAGTTCTTTTGGTCTGATAGCAGTGTGTATGATGAATAGGTTCACCACTGAATATTCCCTGTTTAGGACTATTGCTAAATTCATTAAGTGACTGATTGGGCTGCAATCCTCCATTTGAAGTGTTTACACCTATTGTTGAACTGTGCATGTGTTTTAGGGTATTCACTCGTAGACAAGGTACATGTAATCCAATGGGTGAAGAAATCTGTTGGTGGATTTACTTACGTCCTTATTTATAGTTCTCCTAATCTCATAGGGTTTTTGTCCCTCTAGGGCTCGACTCAGAACTCAAAGATGATACCTGCTTCACTTAAAGCAATTGAAGGACCTAACAGAGTAAGTTTAATGATGTTTTATAAAGCCATCATCAAGAATGTAAAGCTCATTATATAATAAGATGGTAAACAGTTTAGACCTCTCCTAACATCAGTGTATTGATGGAGTAATGTGCATTGGTAATTATACATTGCAACTGTAATATTAATAAACTTAAGGTAGTAATAGGCAGCAGTGATCACCTTTCCTTGCAATTCAGTAACTACTGGTTTATAGTGGTGGCATCCTTGTCTCGAAGAGCCGATGGTTAGCGCTGGAGATTTGGGCAGGACCTTGTATGACTGTGTAGCCCGATCCTGGAATGGCAGTCTCTGTTAATTGCAGGTTGCGCAACGTGCCTTGTGGAAACACGCGCAGAGGCTGCGCATTCTTTCCTTGCCGCTCTCTTGCATGCAGCCTGGACTCTAGCGTTCGCTTCCACCTTTGAAACTGGTTTATAAAACTGCAGCTAAACAAGGTCAGGCCGAAAAGGACTCTATTGTGTTTTTAAATGTTCCCTCAGATGAACCACACGGCCAGTTTCTAGTGACAATTTTTGGAAAACAGGTGCGGCTTATCTTATGGCATTTTCGGTAAAAGTGTGAACTATAGGTAGTAGTTTTTTTAAAAAATTATGTTATAATCATTTTATTTTTAGATTCCTGTTCCAGCGTCTACACCTGCAAATGAACTAAAAAGTGTTCACATGTTTGTTGTTCAGAATGGAAGGACCAGGGTTACATCACAGGTAAACCCATGTAATACCTATCAATTTTCGTTTGTGTGAACAAAAGAAGATCTGATGTCTTACTAACAGTAATGCAACCAAATTCTTTGGATTGGTTGTATATAGTAGGTAATAAGCATTTGCTAAATCGCACTTAACTTTGTGGGCCTTGTTCACTGCCATGTTAAAGGGTTTCCCAGTTAGAAGTAAAAAAAAAAAAGATCCCACATTATTAAACTGCAGAAAAGATACAAGTCCACTCCTGTCAGGGAAATGGTTAAATTGAAGAAGAAGAAGAAAGACAAAAATTTATGGGTCTGCCAACAACAAATGATATGTGCACATGTAATATTTTTATCATGGGTTTTAAAGGATTTTTTTCGCTCTCAACTCTGTTCCTTATTACCGTGTATTTGCTTGTTTTGATTTCTTCTTTAGCTAATATATCTCTATACGATATTGGCCTTTAGCAAATATGTTTTACCCTTAATTGACATTATTTGAATTTTAGGCTACTTGTAACTTATATAGACGAATTTTGTCTAGTGACACAGGCATAAGCACAAGCAAGATACACAGTCATGCAGATGCATTAACTAGTAGTCAGGCGTTTCAACTGTCCTTTGTCCGTCCCTTTTAAAGGCACTAGTGATCAAGATGCTACTGCTACTGGGTTTACTTATTGTGTTGGTGATTTTGCTTGGATGACTAGTAAAAACTAGCCCTTGTTATGTTTCCTTTTAGGACTACTTGAATTTCAAACAGCACTATTGTCTCTCTTGGGGAACGTAAGCATTCATCTTTTCACATTACAAACGTTAATTACTTTCACTGTGAGCTTTAAACTGCAAGAAGAGAAAATGTGGTACCTATCATGGGAAAGGAAAACATAAAGAAAAACTTAAAATTGGAAATTTACTAGGGTCAGTAGGATTTTCTGGTGTCATTCAATAACTCTCTTTTTTCCATTTATTTCTCTTTTTCTCAGTATACTGACCTTGATTCTCAATCTTGAGGAGCTTCTTTCGAACTATAGTGTTCCAATTGCTTTCATAGATGGAGACAGGTAATGCACAATTGAACTTTATTTCATCTGTTAGGCTTTCATTGAACCTAACCATGGTACATTACAATGTACATGCAAAGGACGTTTTGGTTACTGCCTTCAAAGTGCAATATCTGCAGTGTCAAAATGTGAAAAAAGAATGAAAATGATTCGACTGGAAAATAAGAAGAACAACAGGCCCTTGTGGGCTACTTAACAATAAAGTAAATGAAGAAATCTGCAACAACAGAAATAAAAGAAATATTAATTTATGGAACGTCTTGCAAAATGACAAGCAATAAGAGAACAAAATCAAATCTGCAGAGAGCAGTTTATTGGCAACCAAACTTAAGAAAACTTGTAGAAACCCTTGCAAAATAGCTCTAGGAATTCCTAAGAAATTCCTAGGAAATATGTCCTAGGACTTCCTAGGAGTTTCTTGGACTTGGAACTCCTAGGAATTCCCAGTTGTGCAAATTAGCTTTAAATTTAACTAGGAATTTCTGGGAATTTCGTGGAATATCTTGGAGGACAGTTAATGAATGTGATTGAAGGTAAATGACGGTAAGTGACCATGAATGAAGGTAGATTAATAGGGACGATGATAAATGCATATAGGTGAAAGTAAATGGATTTAGATGAAGGTAAATTAATATGGATGACTGAATAATGGAAAATTGAATATTGTAACATGAGGTCTCGGCCATGTGATCGTTGATACAAACATTTGAATAAAACTGCCCAGAATCTGTCAGAGCTTGGACTGGTTACCGTTGACTGCTGTCTGGTCTCTCTTGTGTTACCAAAGATGGCGTAAATATTCTTCGCGAAATTCCTTCATTCGTCCGCTTCAACATGGATTCAGAGAGGCCGGATGAGGGGAAAGGTCGGAACATCTCCGAAGTTTCTAAAACAGTTTCGAACGACGTGTTAACTGACTGGAATGCCGAGCTCTGCAAAGAGAAAGAAACTGTGGCTTCGGCACAAACACGTGCGGCGGGAAATTCCGCTCGCTTGACTCAAAAGCCAGAGTCTAAGGGGACCAAAGATCCCTCTTCTTCCCAAATAAGGGAAGCTGGTCACATTGTAAAGCCCTTAAAGAAGGGAGATGGTGGAAAAACAACCACAGGCTTTCCCAAGAGAGATGTGCGTGAAAAACCGCCATGGAAGAAAAGCGCACCAAAGGATGGCAGCGAACGGCAAAGCGCATCGGCCACTACTACCCTTCATGGAAAGGATGTAGCGTCAACCAAATGGTTGCCAGCATTGCAGAAATTTTAAAAGATTCCTTCGCCGGCTTATCGCAGAGTATGAGCGAACGATTTGACAACTTGGGACAAATGTTTAAAGGCACTCGCTCTGCTTGCGTGTCACAAGAAAGTCGTTTTTCAGACGACCTCACTAAGCTCTGCCGACTCAGATGTGTCGGAAGTAGAGGAACCATTAGCAAAGAGACCAAAAAGCGATGAAGCAGGTCAGAGCACCGAGAATGAACTCATCCTAGGTCAACTTGAAAAAGACTTTGATTTAGCCGAACATAAAGGAGGAGAAATCAACGCTAATTTAGCTGCTATCGTCTCGAAATTACTGAAGGAGAAAACCAAGGAAGACAAGTTCATGGAAATAAAGAAACGCTAATTGTGAGAGATTAGCCGAAACACGAGTTAACTTGCCGATATGGAATGACCTTTCAGAAAAGGCACGTTCAGCTGACATAAAATTGCTGAAGTGCAAAAATCCCTTGTGAAGGGAGCTACAGCAGTAGTATCAGTTGTAAAATAACTTGATCACTGCTCCGGGGATGCCCTCGAAAAACGAAGTTGTAAACAACCTCATGGATGGAGTGCTTTTGTTAGCCAATGCTAACATGGAACTAAATGTTCTTCGAATGGAAGCACCTCGACCAGAACTCCATGCCAGCTACAGATATCTTTGTGCACCTTCAAATCCCATTTCTTCAGAATTATTCGGAGATGATTTGCCGATAGCAGTAAAAGATATAACTGATAACAACAGAATTACCTCGAAACTCCAGCGAGACAAAAAGAGAGTTATAGAAGGGGTAGGCAATCTGAATGCTTTGACAAATTTCAGAGGAAAAGGAACTACTCTGGGGCAAAACACTACTTTCGCCCCTCCCAATACAAGGGGGAGGGGAAGAAGAAACTCCAGAAGTCTCAGCCTTGAATGCTAAAGGCACACTACACCCAAATTCAGAGGTGAGTGCTACACATAGTGTCTGTATCAAAGTGGCTGGCAGGCTCAAATATTTTCTGTCTGAATGGAAATTAATAACAACAGACCCTAAGATCCTTGACATGGTACAGCTCTGTCACCTGGAATTTATTGAGCTACCGTCTCAGCATTATAATTTACCTCCTATTAGATTCAATACAAGAGAGGCTAAAATTATTGACGATGAAATTAAGACCCTACTAAATAAAGGGGTCATTGAGGAAGCTCAGCCCTCCCAACATCAAGTTATCTTGAGTATATTTCTAAGGAAAAAGAAGAATGGCTCTTACAGGATGATCCTTAATCTTAAAAGACTAAATGAGTCTATCAAATATAAGCATTTCAAAATTATCTTTTGCTGTGCAATTAATGAGAAAAAGTTGTTACATGGCCTCAATCGACTTGACCGATGCTTATTACACAGTGCCAGTGGCACCTGAGCACAGAAAATACTTGCAGTTCATGTGGGGTGGCAAACTATTCCAGTATACTTCTCTTCCCAATGGCTTGTCCTCAGCACCCAGATACTTAACCATGAAGGCCATCTGAATGTTGGCTATATTGATGATTCTTACCTTCAAGGTAGCTCAGTATCAGATTGCAGCCAAAACATATGGGCAACCATAAGCCTGTTTGAGAAGCTAGGTTTTGTTATCAACAAAGAGAAATCGGTGTTGCAACCATGTCAAAAGCTTGTTTTCCTTGGTTTTATTTTGGACTCCATACTCATGAGAGTATATCTCACACCAGATAAAACAGACAGAGTTGTTTCAGCCTGTCAGATAGCTCCTAAGCAAGAGAAGTGGCACAAGTGATAGGTTTGCTTGTATCCAGTCTCCCAGCAGTTCAATATGGGCCTCTATTTTACAAAAAACATTGACATAGATAAAAATGAAGCCTTGCATAAGAACAAGGGCAATTTTGAAGCACTGATGTAATTATCTCCAGAATCTAGGGAAGATCTTAGTTGGTGGGTGAGAACCCTACCACAAGCATACAAACAGATTGACCTCTCAAATCCTGACATAAAAGTCACTACAGATGCTTCAAAAATAGGCTGGGGGCAGTCTGCCTTGGGGACACAACTCAAGGTTTGTGGTCAGAATCAGAACAATTGAGGCACATAAATGAACTTGAGATGTTGGCAATTCACTTTGCATTGAGGTGCTTCAAGTCACGTATTAAGGGAAATCATGTCAGAGTTAACAGTGATAACTCTACAGCTGTGTGTTATCTTAATGTCATGGTCTCCAACCTGCAATAAGCTTGTTCAGGACATTTGGACTTGGTGTATGCAAAACAAGGTTTGGTTATCTGCTTCCCACTTGCCAGGTGCTCTCAACGTGGAGGCTGATCAGCAGTCCCGTCAGTTTAATGAACGAACTGAGTGGCACCTTAGAAAGGATGTCTTCCACCAAATTTCCAAAATCTGGGGCACACCAGACGTTGATCTTTTTGCCTCCAGGTTAAACTCCCAATTGCCTAAGTATGCCTTCTGGAAACCTGATCCTGGGGCTACTCACGGTGATGCTTTCTGTTTTGCATGGACAGGAATGTTTGCTTATCTATTTCCTCCTTTCTGCTTAATTGCCAGATGCCTGAAAAAATTGGAGAACGTTTTGTGCTGAAATGCCAGCTAATTAATTTCACCCACTTGTTGTAGATGTACTTGGTCTCTTGACAGAACTGTTAAGGCTTTACCTACAGTGCCATTAACACCGCACCCAGTGCACTGTCCTCTTTTGTTCTGTTGGATGATGGATTTAGTGTAGGTAAAAATCCATTGATTTCAAGACTGTTAAAAGGGGTTTTCCAGTCCAGGGCCCCAAAACCAAAGTATACCGAAGTTTGGGATGTTCAGATTGTGTTGTCTTATCTTAAAACTTTGCACCCAGTGCAAAAAGGACCTTTCTTTTAAATTTCTTATGTTATTGTTGCTGGTCTCGGGCCAGCGGGGTCAGACTATCCACATGCTGGATCTCAATGATATGATTGTTTCAGATAATGGCTTTACTTTTGTCATTGTTAATCGTTTGAAGCAAAGTAGGACAGGTACCACAACCCACAGCTTAAGCTCTTAAAGAGAACCAAGTCTCTTAGGCGAAACCAGTCTAAGCTTTTCATCAGCTTTGTGAAACCTTTTAAAGAAGTGAGTAGAGATAACCTGACTCGTTGGGTACGCCACGTTATGGCACAGGCCGGTTTAGATGTTTCTAAGTTTTCACCACATAGCACTAGAGCAGCGTCAGTGTCAGATGACACCCCGAAAACAGCTGGGTGGTCATCAGAATGTTGTTTTGCGAAATACTACAACAAGCCAATAGTTACGGCTTCCAGCTTTGCAAACGCTGTGTTATCTGTTAAGTAGATCCATATGATGAACTCTATTGCCACTGTAATAAAACCTGTCTGCTTTATTTGTGTGTTTTTTTCTTCATGTCGTGTCAGCTTCAAAATCTCATGGGATCTCTCAGCATGGTAACGAGGTAGAATTAGAAAATTAAACGAGACTTACCTGTAAGTTGAAGTTTGATTGGGATTCTACCGAGTTACATAATGCTGAGAGATTACATGCCCATGCTCCCACCCACCTGGCAGTACATCTTTCGGGTACATTGGACAACACGCACATTCAGCCTTCTAAAACTGTTTGGCGCATGCGCTAGCTATCTCATGTAATCTCTCAACATTATGTAACTCGGTAGAATCCCAATCAAACTTCAACTTACAGGTAAGTCTCGTTTAATTTTCTAATATCCTGGAGCCGATTTCGAAATAATTTGCCTAAAACAAGTATATTTCGATCGACCTATGAGATCCAAAACACCGCAACATGTACAAAATTAGCTGTTGTTTACGTATGAGGAACAGACATTACCCCTCCTTTAACTGCGATCCCATGCCATTTAAAGGGAACGTCCACTTTCCGAAAAATCAGTTCTTAGCAAACATTGTTATACAAAGATAGATTTTCATAGAGGTCTATTTGTAACATTACTTATTGCTCTCGGGTTAGTCTGCATCCAGAGAAGGGATTGCTAACGCTTAGTAGCAAGTTTTCTAAGTGACGTGTCAGGTACGGGCTAATTCCATGTTATTTGGAATGATCAACTGAGCACAATGATCGAAAGAAACCACCCGATTGTGCTAAATCCTTTGTGAGATTTGTTTCATAATGAGATAACAAAAGTGAACAAATTTGTACCGGCTACACATTATGACATTTATATGAAACGGCCTACCACAACTTCTCACTGAGAAAATATGATATCATATTTCTTGCTGTTGCGATGGTAGACCGTGCTTGGATGGTAGACCGTTGGTAAATGGAATAGACCATATGCACAGGATTTTTCACTGTGTGAAATTTATTATGAATCATCTGGTAATGTATTGGATTGAGTAGAAAAGAAAGTACTAAAAGAAATTGTGCTGTTTGCTGGAAGATACGATTTTCAACTGTGACGCCACCATCCCCATTGACGTCACCAAGGAACACAATAAATGGTATTGTGTTACATAATACGAGCCATGTGTAACTTTCGGAGCATCAGTGTGGTGCAAAATACTTTGCTCGCTTTAGTATATGGTATGGAGTCTTCCAAACACTTGAAAATCGATGCCGACGTATGTCAATAATGAATATCCTTTCCTGTTTGGTACAATGTGCTTTGCACTTCGCTTGCAAACTTCTGAAATGTTTCAGAGCTTATACGATATCTAACAATTGTTTCTTTAGATCCTGCTTTTCTACGTTGAACATTTTCCCTATAGGATTCAAATCCGGACTGGCAAAATTATTGCAATCAATCAGACAACAAGTTGCAAAAATAATGGAGACACTTCACCTTTTTGGGGCGTTATAAAATTTCACACGGTAGAGCCCCCCCGCCTCCTTATCAGTGTTGCTAGCAAGACCAAAAAATTGTTGGAAACTTAAACAGTCAACATTGAAAGGGGGAGAGGGGAAGGAGAGTGGGAAAGGTTTAAATTCTAGATACAGCGGGTATTGGAAGCTAGACAAGGTGTTTTTTAATGCACTAGTGTCCCAGCAATTTTGCAACTTGTTGGAGACTCAACTGCATTTGTGTTTCCCTCTGAATCTAAGATTCCTGCCTGAAACATCATTCCAGGCCATGGACATCCATCTTATTGCCTGAAGAAGATCAAAAGACTCGCACACATCTGAAGCAGAATTGCATTGATCCACCTTACTAACAACATGTGTCAATAGGCATTTATAGTGTTTGAGCTCAATTGCCTGAATTATACCAAGATCAAGTGGCTGTAGACGAGATGTCGTGTTTTTTGATAATAAGACTGTTTTTATTTTCTCGAACGTTTCTGTCGTTTTCTCTTTAAACTACTGGACATAATGCAGGTATAATGAAGCTTGAAGAATTTATGACTTGTGAATTGTGCTTAAGCCCTGAAACGTAAACATGTGCTTACAGCAGTGCGAAGCCTGGCTAGTGTAAATTATTCTTTGTTTGCTGACACAGTAGAACTTGGTGCATGTTGATTGATGGATTTCTGATCAGTCCTACGATTTGCATTTCTAAAAGCACAGAGATTTCAGTGTTCCGAGATTTTCAGGTCTTAAATTTCAACAAAACAAGGCTAAATTTTAACTGCATTTGGGTGCTTTTGTCCATTGTAAAAAATAAACAAACAGGCATCCAGAAGTTTCACGTGTCTACAACTGTTACACGAGCAATAACTGTATTATACAATTCAGTTGTCAGACGCAGACGGCAATTATAATAATAATAATAATGTACTTGCTTATTATGCATCTAAAAATCTCGATGCCTTTTAAAAAAATATTATATACATATATACATATTATAACGAAGTAAATCATAATTTAAAGAAAAGTTCAATTAGATGGATTATATGCTTCTTTAAAAAGAAATGTTTTGAGTCTGGTTTTAAATATTTCAACTGTTACAGAGTTTCTAATATTGTCCGGTATAGAGTTCCAGAGTGTTGCGGCTACGTAGGAGAAGGCACATTGGCCATAAGTAACTGTATTTATCTTTGGAACATTAAGCAGTAACTTGTCAGACGATCGAAGAGAGCTGGTAGGTCGACGAACATCTATAAGTGCAGATGAGTAATCCGGTACCAGACCATTTAAGGACTTGTATACCGTTAACAAAATCTTAAATTTAATTCTACACTCGATGGGTAACCAGTGTAGATTGCGTAGTGCATCAGATATATGTTCGTATTTCTTAATTCCTGCAATCAGTCGTGCAGCAGAGTTCATCGTTCTCTGTAATTTGTCCAGGTCAGAATGGGTAGCTCCATATAGCAGACTGTTTATAGCGTAGTCTAAGCGAGATAACACTAGTGCATGGACCAGTTTCTTTAAACTTTTTTGAGAGACATACTTTCTTATACGACCAATGGATTTTATAGACAGCAAAATTTTCTTGCAAGTGTCATTGATATGGAGTGTCATGTTCATATGTTTATCTAGAATCACTCCGAGGTCTCGTACTTGTTCAGATGGTTTTATGGTAGTATCACCAGATATCAGGAACTGGAGAGGAGGACTGTAATTTTTGTTGAAGTCTTTGTTGGGTTACATAGAAGAAAGTTGTCTGTATTCCATTTGATGATATCTTCTACACAGCTGCAAAGTCTATCCAGTTCTGATGACGGCTTTTTTGGGTTGACGGCTATGTATTGTTGTGTATCGTCGGCATAAAATATACAATCCAAGCCAAAATATACAATCCAAACCATGTCTAGAGAAGCCATGTCCTGCCATGTCTAGAAGCCATGTCTAGAGAAGCCATGTCTACAGATGAATTGGGTTATCAGTTTGATTTCCAGCACTTTTTAAAACGTCAGAGTGTGTCCTTCTGCAAATACATCTGGCTCAGACGAAATTGAAATTCCTTCCTGGACAAGGGGATACATGTACCTTGTTTATCAAGATATTTGGGAGATCGAAATTGGAGAGGTTCTTGATTTAATACACGAACCAAACAATCGAGATGACAATAACGCTATAGCTGTGACAAAGGATGAGGACATGTACCAAGGGCAATAGCTACAGTAGAATGAAGCCGGGAACTGGAATTATTCGCCATTTCTTAACAAAGAAAGGAAGCAAAGCACAAGTTTTAAGTTGTTGGGAAAGTTGTGACCAGTAATTGTGGAGAGGATATGAGATGGAAATCCCGTGCCTTTACAAGTTTACTGGACAGCCAAGAAACGTTGATATGCTTCACAAATTATTAGACATTCCAAATAACCGATCTGGGAGAAAAAAACAGGAAAGACACAGTGAAAGGCAACAGAAACAAGAAAGCAAAATAACTTTGGGAGCCTCGAAATGCTGCAAAGTGTAGTCTTTCAGATCTTTTGTACAGTAGTATTTAAAAAATGCATCCTTTTTGCTGAACACTGGAATAAACCGAATGTCATGCTAACCACTAACACCTTTGCCTAAAATATTCATTAAAATATTAATCTGTTATTGCATGGTTAATAGAGGGGAATGGTTATGAAACCCGACAAATTTCCTTGTTGTAGGTTTTTGTTCTCCTTTTTGGCCTTGACCGTGCACAAAATACAATAGTTGTTTACTCCGTACTGAGGAACTAACCAATAGAAACGTGTTGGTTACGTAATTCATGCGTAGTGCATGCGCGCAAAACTAAAGATTGTGCACGGTCGTAGACTTTCCAACCTAAATGTCGGTATCTTTGTTTGCTCCTTTGATGTTTGCCGAGCTTCCAAACCGTTCCCCTCTATTAGCTATGGTTATTGTCAGATTGTGTCTGTTTTAATTCAGCAGCCCCACCAAGCATTTTGAATGTCGTATTAACAGGGTAATTTTATAAAGAAATTAACGACGGGTGGTTGTTGATCGTAATAACGGGGGTTTCAGATAAGAAAATGAGTTGGCTCTTGTTTGGGCCACAAAAAAGTGGTCGCAATAACGGGGTGGTCGTATGGCAGGGTTCCACTGTAATGCCTTATGTTCATTTTGGAACAACAGGCTACAGTTAGCCTAAACTCGGGCCTGCAAAAATAAAGTTGTGAATGGTTAATTTAGTGGTCAAGAAAAGAAAAAATAGAATTATGCCCTTCTCATAATGTTCGAATGTGTATATAGGCAATACCCAAATCCAGGTTATCTTCATTAAAGGTGGTGGCACTGACCACCGGACCATGGAAACGAGGTGAAAATAGTGTATTTATTCCAAAATGGCTAAGCACATTGTTTTTTTCTGGTGGTTGGGTATTTTTGCTCAGTGTTTAAGAAAGGAAACGCTAATCGAACAGTTAAAGATTCAAGATGTTGTAGAGAAACCTGAGATGACTCATCGAAACATCTCAGTTTAGGAGAAAAAATGAAAGAAGGTGAGAAGTGAAAACATCTTCCCAAGATGACGCTTTGTCACGTGTGTTACGGCTGAAGATGTGCACTTTAGTTGTTTAAATTAAATATCTCGACACTCGAAAATGCTCTTTTAATTACTTTGTTCAAAGAACAAAGTGCAGTTTTTGGCTCTATTTTTGGACTTTTTTTGTTGGGTGTCGTGATTTGGTGACACATGCGACGACTACGCGGCAAGCTAGAAGTGGTTTCATGTTTCACCTCAAGAATCATCCTTGTTGATTACAATATTGATTTTTTTTTTAAGGTTAGCCGATCTAGCATTAGTGTTTGAGCTTGGACAACAGCCAACATTTCAGGTAAGTATGCAAAAGTGGCATGTGGTTATTTTATTTGAATACTGAGTATTTGAAGCCCTTTTCCTATACCCTGATTGACAGGTATAATACTGCAATTAAATGATGTCAAAGCATAGTCTGAAATATGGCATGGCTTTTCAACTTTTTAGTGCATCTCTGAAGGTCACTATTGCTGTTTTTATACATATGCTAACATTAAGCTGTAGGCTGTTTTGTCGTCTTGAGACGATAGCTCTGTGTGGAGACATGCTATCCGAGATTTTGGTGATAAGCTGTAATGTATTCCACTGATCAACAGAAACCTTAATTAGCCAATATCAAAAATACCAGAGGGATATAATTATCCTTGCTTATCCTAGCTTTTAGCTTGAAATTATTTTCTTCTTCTGTGAAAAAGTGTTTCTTCATCTTTCATGACATGGAACTGGCTCATCGAAGATTCCTGCACACTACTATTCATCAATATTATTATTAAGTGTCACTCTAGTGTCTAGAGCTGACATGGAGAAAGATCATGCACCATAGCCTGGAAGCTAAAAAAGGAAGGGCATTTTTTGATGAATAACTTTGATGATGATGACTTTATTTAAACTTGGGTGAAAGTGACGCTTGATAGGCCTCTAGCAATAACAAATGCATGCTAATATACCGAGAAAAAAAAGATAAAGATACATCAAAAAAAAAAGTATAAATATAAATTATAGTATTATAAGTATAAATATAAATTATGGTATGAAATTACAAATTACTTAGTTTTCTTATCTCATTCCTGAAAGGGCCAAATTCGGCCACTGATCTTACGTTATCAGGTAATGCATTCCACGCCTTAGCAGCAATGTAGGAAATTGATTTAAGGCCGTAAGTTGTGGTCTTAGCTTCAAGTAAAACAAGTTTGTTTTTGCCCCCGAGATTTTTCTTATTTTCTCTTACTTTAAATAAAGATTTAATGTACTGAGTCATATTGTTGTTGAGGGCTTTAAAAATATTAAAAGCATATCTTGTTTCCGTCTACAACTTAATGAGTAACCTATCTGATAACATAGACTATCATATCCATTTGAAAAGTCATTAAACACGTATCTGAGGGACCTCTCGTCTAATCTCTCTAATCGGTCACTATCTTCAATCTATTCCAAATGGAACTACATGTACAATAAGAAAAGTGTGGCATGATAAATTCCCTATAGATACGCATCTTATGACGAAAATGAAAGAACTTGTTTGAATCGATTAAGTACACCAATTTGTTAGCCTACCTTCTTGATTAACTTAGATACATGACTCTTAAAATTTACGTTATTCTCAATTACAACCCCTAAGAGTTCAACATTATCGGTTGCTTTAACTTGAGAACCATCAATGTCTAGTTCTACTTTCAAGATCACTTTTTCGTTCGGGCAAAACTAGGAGTTTGCATTTGTCCAAGTTCAGGGTAAGACCAAAATCATGAAACCATTTGGAGGTGACTCCTAAATCCCGGACGAGTACAGCCTGAACCTCGCTTGGAGCTATATCACTTGAAGTTAATTGATTGTCATTGGCATAGGTCGAGAGTTTCGCCTCTGTAATGAAGTAGAATAAGTCGTTCAAAAAGATATTGAAGAATAAGGGGCCTTTCGAACTCCTCTGTACATCTTGACAGTGTCAGACTTGGCATTGGCCACTTTAACACACTGCCTCCGACCACTGAGATAATCTGTGATTAAGTTTAGATTTTGGGTAGACAGACCGTACGCTCTTAGCTTGTCCAACAACGGGTTGTGAGGAATGAGATCAAAGGCTTTACTTAAATCCAACATCACTGAACTAACACTCTTTCCTTTGTCCAAGTCTTGCCTCCATGACTCGATAAGATGGAGAAGCACTGCCTCACAGCTATAGCCTCTGCGATAGGCTGAGAGAAATGGTGATAAACGTGCTCCACTAGTTGACGGTTGAGACATTTTTCAAAGATCTTTTCTTATATTAATCAATATAGATACCAGTGTATAGTTACATACATTTATGTTAGAAGAGTCATCCTTTTTGAATACAGGATAGACTTCTGCTAACTTCCAGTCACTCGGGAAACATTCAAATACAATAGAAGTGTTGAATAAGTTAGCAAGAGATAGAGCTAACTCCTTTGAACAGTCCCGTAAGAGCTTTGCAGGAATCCGGTCATGATCAGTAGCCTTATTTGGGTCAAGTTTGCCTAGTACATGTACCTGTTGTACTTCTGGGAAACTGATTAACTGAAAGTTAAAGCTCTTGATATGAGGACAATTATTCTGTATAGCACAAATACTTGGATGAATGTTGGAACAATATTGATTGCCCATCATTGGATAATCACCCCCCAGGCCCACGCAATATCGTCAACATCATCAACATTGTCAAAGACATAGGCGACATGAAAAGGAATTTGACTAACGTCCCTTGAGAAAACAAATTGGTCAAAGTGTTTGAAGCTTCTTTTGTTCTTAGTTTTCATACAAGGTCGTGGACAATGAGATCTCTTTACAGCGTAAACCAAGCTGGGATCACTGATTCCTATATCATAAACTCCAGAAGATAGAAATGATCGCGGTTTTGATGAAAATATAACGTCAATCAGAGTAGTAGAAGTGTTCGTGATTCTTGCAGGTTCTTTTATCAGATTGGATAATCGATAGACTTCTGCTAAATCAATAAGAGCACGACCATCCTTGACACCACTGTCTGGATTCAATAAATCACAATTCAAATTGCCAGCAATAATAAAGCGTCCAGCACGAAGTAACATGTTGTTAAGATGAGATTCCCAGACTGATTTAGATAGATTGGGAGGTCTGTACATTCCCAATAGTAGAGCCTTTGGACCATTCTTTCTTGTTTGAAAACTTACAGCGATCGTCTCAATGTTTACACACTCTAGTGAGAGAATGTGATAGTAATTAGTAAACTTCTAGTATATATCAGAAGTCCCCCACCATGTCTATTTCTGTCTTTGCGAATCATCCTGAATCCTTTAATATAAAACTGTGAGTCAGGAAAAGCAGCATCAATTTTCGTTGCAGCAAGAATAACAATGTCAAAGAGAATAACAGATTTTACTTCTTGAAATTTAAAGCCAGCGACACTGTTTCTGGTATTCTTATACTACTGCACGGGGATAGATCATCATGATCATCACTTCCCTTGGAGGGAGAGATAATTGCGTCGTTGAGTTCAAGATCAAGGTCAAAGAATGAGTTTGAAAAGTTTGGCAATGCACAACCACAACAGATATAATATGAGGGCGTAGTTTTTTTGGTTAAACCAACGTATTATATATGCCACGACTTGTTGCATTCACTACAACGAACAGAAAGATGATTTTCAGCCACAGTTATCTCACATGCAGGATATGTCGTAGAAAATGACGTGAAATGATTTAGGCCCAGGATTGCTCCCAGTATCCCCACAGCAAACCAACAGCATTGAGATTATAACAGGATTAAAAGAAGCTTGAAGGTGTATTGAACTTGTTTCCAAAGACTTAAAGTGATCCAAGATACAAAAGCATAACATTAGCATTTAAGCAGAGCTAGGGTAAATGACAACTTAACTTCCTTATCTTTTTGACGTTGCTGAGATGGTAGAAAGAGGATCTGCAAATACTTGCCTTGCTTCAGATTCAGTGAAATGAGGCCAGCATTTCCAACTGCTGATGAGATGATTACCCAGCATTACTTAGGCATTTTGGTTTTATCAACGGAGTTGATAATGTAAATTGGCCACCGTACAGAGATTCTAAAAGCTGACATTTCGAGCATTACCCTTCGTCAGAGCGAATCGAGGAATTGTGGGTTACGTGTAGTTTTTATAGTAGAGTAGGAGCTCGCTATTGGTGGTAACATGGCAACGTGAAAAATAGGAATATATTAGTTAAATGAAAAGCGTTCATTAATACCGTGAGGATTAGGAGTGCCGATGTTCCAGATTCTTGCGGCTTTCCGTCATAGCAAGATGTAGGGAAAGGCCGCAGATAGCCATGTATTTTTTTGGAGTGGTTAGGGAGATTTAAATGACGAGCGACTGGCTTAGATGCATCCTTGTCATTCTTCTCAACATCGTGAAGGTGTTCGCGGAATCGGCCCCGATATCTTGCTAGTGTTAACAATGAAAAGACAAGTTTTGCATCGTGAACGCGCACATTTGAAAGTGCCGGGTTGCTTCTTAGCTTTAAGCCCGCTTCTAACTAAAAGGTTGCCTACGTTTTTGTCGCGTTTGAATGAAATAAGTGGAGGTTGCAAAAAGATTCTACCAGTCTCGGGATCATTTTGGAGTAATTTAAAATTATTAAGAATGATACTTTTGATTGCGTGATTATGAGGATGGAAAGTGAGGGTGAACGGAATTCTGTCATTCTTATCTTTTTGTGACGTTTCTAGTGCTGACTGTCGATCAAATTGTTGGGTGCGATGATGGCCCGCTTTGACCACAGAGACAGGATAGCCACGTTTTTCGAAGAACTGGCACATCTCCTCTGATTTGCTGGAAAAATCAGGGTCATCACTACATAGACGTCGAAGTCTAAGAAATTGAGAATAAGGAATGGCGTTCTTGACATGTGATCGATGTGACGATGAATACAACAAATAACTGTGAGAATCTGTAGGTTTGTAGTGCACACAGGTACATAGCCCGTTGCCACTAATAGAAACTTTGATATCTAGGAAAGCCAATGAAGTTTCCGAAATTTGCCAGGTACTTTTAAGAACCGGATGAAAAGAATTGACAGAGGTTATAAGTTGATTGAGTTCTTCTCTGCTGGATGAGGAGGTTTGGGGCCGTTGTACTGATTAAAAAATTGGTGTTCAACATATCCTACAAAAAGATTAGCATAGCTAGGTCCCATTCTTGTGCCCATCACTACACCATTAGTTTGTTTGTAATAATTGCCGGCAAATGAAAAACAGTTAAGCGTTAAAACGAGTTCAGCAAGGCAGAGGAGCCTTTCCGAGCTTGGTTCTCAGAGACGTAATGTCAGTCCGTGGTGAAAATAAGTTCGTCTCTGCCTGGAGACATTGAAATCACGGAAAATTTTTAGTGCATGTGT
>NC_090884.1:18924291-18936791 GCF_036669925.1 Montipora capricornis | reverse complement strand
AGGTCACAGGGCACGCATAGTCTTGCATGGCTGCCTGCATGCACGATGCGAGTGAGACTGTTGATGAAGACTGACTGTGTCTGTCTACAACAGCGTAATCATCAAACAAAGCAACTCCTGTGCTTTTGGGGCATCTTTTCCTGCTACCAGCAATCATACTTGCTCGGTGATGATATTCTTGACGAACTCTCACCAGTCTAAAAAGGTAAAGCATGAGGATATAAATATATTGTATTTATTATACATACCCTACATGCAGTTAGAAAAATAAATAAATTCAATTCATGCCAACAAGGCTTTCCTAGCATTTTAAAGTAAGTAAGTACCTGTCATGGGGTAATTGTGGATCCTCATTTAAGAGAGATATGAGGATTGCTTTATGTATTTCACCTCCTGTTTCGGGAGTGGTGACTCATGGCTGACGCAGCTATCTTTGTCTGGATGGTGAAAAAGGAAAGGAAAGGAAAGGAACTTTATTTCAGTGTCTAGTCATTCTATCGCTCAAGCGCTATAATTGGGGACACTGTAAACTAAACTTAACAATTAACGCAAATCAGGGGGAAACCGGCGTACCTGTAGAGTAGAAATATGGCGCCAAGTCTGGGAATCGAACCCAGGCCACATTGGTGGGAGGCGAGTGCTCTCACCACTGCACCAGAACAGGGGATGTTCCATGATTACTGGCTTCGCTATCAGGTGCCATTTCAACTAACCTTGCTAAACGCCTTGCATTCTTAATGCCTTCTTTCCACTCATCTATGTCTGTACGTCACAGGAAAAAATTGCAAAAAATCATTAATGTGAAATTAATTGGGCTTTTGCAAATTTCCACGAAAAAATAACATCAATTTAAAAGTTGGACACTTACCATTAATGTTTCCTTTGCAAAATATCACAGTTATGTTAATATACAAATTCCACACATGGTTAGTGCTAACTTGCCACTAATGGTTTTATTATAATGTAACATGTATGTGAACTGATTATTAAACATTGATGGTAGTCAACATAACATTGATGTTTTTTTGTTGTTTTAACATTCAGGTTATTAAAATCACTCACTGGAAAACCCATTACCCCATTCACCCCTATACTGGCATAAACCAGCCATACTTACTATTTTACTCTGTCTAACGCCAGACGATTTTACTCATCAATCGGGAACCCCCAGGAGTCAGTGGGTTAATTTACTTTTATTGGGAAATTGCCATTTCCCATGAAGGGAAACCCATCAGTTTCTTGTTATATTGCGATTCCCATGAATGGTTGGAATCAAATTACTATAAATGGTAAATGTAAAAAAACATCATTGAGAAAGAGCAATCTTATATTAGTTCCCATTGATGACATTTTAGCTTACAATGAAAGATCAATGAAACGTGTCAACTGCAACAGTGGAATGAAATAAACTGTCAACAGTCTTGGAAATGCCAAGAGCTGCTCTGATTGCTTTTCTCGTAGTAATTAGAAAACGGATTTCAATCTTTAGTTTCTGGAATTTAAATTCATTGAATTGCTTACCATAACCATAAACCAACCATTCACACATTGATTTATTGAAAAACTTACGGGAAAAAATAATGTTATAGGAGCACCCGGACCCTGCTGGTTAACGCAAACACAAGCTTCTTGTTAGCACCATTAGCGTTTTCATATTGGAAGTGAAATGACTAGGGGCTTAGCTGCATTAAAACCTTCATGTCAAAAAAGACTGCTTTACAGGTAATATCATCAGTGAATGAAATCGGTTTAACAGCTAGCTAGCTTGTTCCTATCGTGAATAATAAGATACATTTCTGACAATTACTTACTTGGTCTTATAGATTCTTCTCGGCGTTTCACTTATTTCATTCAACCGCACTTTCAACGGCTTTGGTTTGATTGTGGTGATTTCAAAGCCAGTTGATCGGTCATCATCTGTAGCAGCATTGATTAGAGTGCTCAACTTTAGTTGATCTGCAACTGTTAGCAATCCACAGGCTTTGTACTGTTCTGCACTTGCCCTCTTTGCAAGAAGGCCCAACGTTTTCCCATCATTTTTGTGCTGTTTGCATAAAATAAACACAGCTAATAAAACAAAATGCATTTGTAGCCACACAAACTCTTCTCAATCTTAAGGGAACACATTCTTGATGCACAAAAACTAAAAATTAAACAAGGCTTACCTGGAAGTCGAAGTTTGATTGGAATTCTTCTACGTCATCTTGGGCTTGAGGGATCAGGTGAGATTGCAGTGTGCATGGGTACTTCAGTCTTCAAAGAGTATGGCCAGTATTATCACCACAAGTTAACATAGGGAGGGCCAATACCTGGGTGGGCACCTGATCCCTCAAGCCCAAGATGACATAGAAGAATCCCAATCAAACTTCGACTTTCAGGTAAGTCTTATTTAATTTTCTTTTCTTCTACGTCATCTGCTTGATAGTCTCCTTCGCAGCCGTTATCAGGGTCGTCACGCAACGCTCCTCCTAACTAACGGCTGCTCACGAGAGAGACATATTCCTTTCCCTTTGTTTTTGAGAACCAATAGAATGCACGTTATTGTTCTCCGCTACACTTATCTGGCGTTGCATAAACAACCGAATAAAATCCTCCTTCAACGAGATCGATTTCTCCCTGCGTACTCGCGTCGCTCAGACTTACGCAGGATATTCCTACCTGTCGTAAGCGTTCGGTTTGATCCTTAATCAGGGAAAGCAAAGGCGAAACAACAATCACAATGTGGCCAGACTCGCCAGTGAAGCCGTCAAATACCATAGGTAGAGCTTGAAAAATGACAGATTTTCCAAAGCTAGTCGGTAAACTAACAAATATGTCCTTTTTCTTCAGCACTGCAGATATAATCGCTTCTTTTTGATGCTTGTTTAACTCGCTAAACTTGAATTGTTCACGCACTTTTGAAAAAGAAGGAGATGGCTCCACCATGTTTGCTCTGAAGTAATGGAGAGGGACTTGGACCAGGTTTCCAGAATATGGAAGCGTGTTTCTTACTGGTCAATTTTAGGGAAAGGAATGTGTCTCTCTCGTGAGCAGCCGTTAGTAGGGAGGAGCGTTGCATGATGACCCTAATAACGGCTGCGAAGGAGACTATCTGCTTGAGGGATCATGCCACCATCTAACTCTGTGCGGTGATAGTTGCGCCAACGATAAATGGAGTGGATCTCAGGCCCTCCAAGATTCACGCACACATATCGCACACATATCGCAGGGACACAGATATGTGTGACGCACACATATCGCAAGGTCACAGGTTTAAACCCTGTTGAAGTCTTGAATTTTTCAGGCTTCTTTACGCAATTGCAAAAATTGCGTTCATAACTGTGAGGATCATAGCCTCACTTATTATCCAGCTAAACTTTTAGCTTCTTCGCCATCAACTTTTCAAATTATGTTTATGTTGTTTTATGTAAGATTATAAACATTTGGGTTTCACGTGTTTGTGCAAACTCTGATGAGAACGCTTCATTGGCTTTAACAACTTCGCAAACGATCGTAAATAAAACAGAAACTTAGAAGGTTCCTTTGTCTACACATTTTGTCAGTTTCTTCAGGTTGATTTTTATTTAAGGACCTAAAACTTCACAACACACACATGTAAACGTGGTAGGAGGTTTTGTGAACATTGTCATGATCTACTAGCCAGGTAGCCAGGCCTTCTGAAGGTCGAACGAAAGTACTTCAACAACCATGCAAAAACTTAAAGAAACCACTACATTTTCATATGTTACTCTATACTATGAGTACTGTTGATAAAACTTTGATGTGGAAATAAAAACATCAAGAGGCACGAAGGTTTTTGTATCATGGTTACACGAATCAGTAAGATTTTATTTCATAGTTCTGGCAAACATAGTATAGCCATGAATAGGGAGATTAAGCATCACGTTTACCGCAAACGTGATATTCAACCTGAACAATCTCGTTCCTCGAGGCCGTGATCTTCTACTCAAAGAAGAGAAAATTTGACTTCCAGTTCCTCTCCGTAGTCTAAATGTAACCACAAAAAAGAAAATGTTGTTGCACCCAAGCGTTGAGATGGTGGGAACTTGCGTCTCATTGCATTTGCTATGACCTGCTACCCCCAATAAAACATTCAATGAAAAAGGCCATGAACTTGAAATGTGGTAGGATACAAATCTTTAACCACTTCTTGAATTCTGTGCAGTACATAGTTTCTGAGTTATTTGTTGAAGCGTTTAATTCACACAACTTTAAGCCGCTGTTGAAACTTTTAGCTGACACTTCTTTGCAATAGTTTTAGAATGTGTTGCACGGTGTGACATGGTAGGTTTCATGAAACTTTGTTGAACTTCCGTGGCGAGAGAATTTTCAGAAAATAGAACCACTTTGTACTTTACCTTGTAACACCACTTCCATGAAACTGGTCTCGCTCGGTCTTGTCATGCTATAACGCGTAAGCCAATTAGAAACTGCAACTAACAATATTTCGAGACCAGTTTCAACATTCCCGAACAAGTTTTGACCTTTTGTGTGGACACGGTGCAATAGCAGCTGCTCAAAATTGCTTCGCATTGTCAGTGCACATAAGTTTCAGGTAAACGTTTTAACATGTAATAGCCACTTAATATGTTTGTATGGATTCGCCATGTGGTCCACCAACATGGCTGCCGGTAATCAACAAAAGCACCTGAAGTTCACACGATGAAAGCACTTGAAAGGCGGTACTTGAAATGCTGTATTTTAGAAACAAAAGACGTCATGGAACTGGAACCTTGAGAAAAGAGATTTATTTCTACTGCAGGTCATCTTCAACCTTTTTTGGATTGAAACTCAGAAGACCTTGCGATTTTGATTTGAGAATTTGATGACGTCACTGTGAAAACCATCTGTTGTTTTCTTTTTTCTCTCTAGTGGGGTCCAGAAGGAGGTCCAGCTGGGCCTCCAGTTTTGGGTTCCACATTTTGTACCACCCCAGCTCAAGACCTAAAATCTCCCTTCAATTCCATGCATGAACATTCGTCTGCACCACCCCTCTCAAGAGAAGACAGCAATGAATTCAAAGTTATCATACGCGCATAGTGGAAGTATACCAAGAGTGCTTGTTTGATGTGAACTGTGATGATGATTGGGGAGGAATTTGAAGTTAAAAGCAAGATCGGATTAAAACGTGGAGCATTCAAGCTTTGCAAAAACAGAGGGCAGCTTGGACATCTGCAATGAGAACTCGTAGCCTCTCTCTGGCTTTTCAAGAGACCATTGATTATCTTAAAGTGGTATGTAAACCTTCGTTGTATATCTTTTTTGTTTCCCGCAGGGTGTTGTCTTGCTGAATATTTAAAATCTCAGATCTTACAAATAAGTTTTTTTTCTTACCTCACAGCATTGTTACAGGAAAGCCACTGAATGATCCAAAAGGTTGATGGAAAAAAGGTGGAGGAATTAAAGTGCCAGTTACTCTGGAATTGCTGCTTTTCTTAGGCGAAGCAATGAAACTTAACACCGAAATCAAAGCCCTTGCTATCTGGTGTCAAATATTAGGATCCCATGATCTGGCCAAGTTTTCATAACTTAAACCTTTCCAAGTGCCATTGATTGACTCTGATTTTTGTGGAAATTTTTTTACCGCTGTTTTGATGCTGTGCATTATGTTAACCACTCATCGTGTAAATAATCATTTTTCTTTTTGATTTTTATGTAATGCAACGTTCTGATAATAAAATAGTTAATTGTTTGGAAAAATGACTGGCTGCTTCAGTTCAAAACACCCCAGAAGCCCGGCGAGCGACGGGAGCACGTGGCAATCTGTTACACAGGTGGCGTGATAATTTAAGAAAAACTTTTGTTGATGGCCTTACATGTACCACCTAATGATGAAGAAGTACCTTCTTCTAAAAAACATACCCAATTCAAGGTTTGAGGGCACAAAGTATACCCTATTTCCGACCAAAACGGCTAAAAACCCATACCCTTTGGGGCCGCACATACCTGTATAGCTGGGTTGGGGGCAGGAATTGGTAAAGCTTGTTGATTCTTTGCAGGTGTTGCTGAGCTCTTTGACTTTAGGCGCTTTACTGAATTCATTAATATCTTAGGTTATTACAACTAACTTGGTGTGTTTATGCATCCCGAACATGTGTAGTTGACATGACCATTCGCCTATCTACTACTGTCCATTGTTACAGAGTAAACCAGCTCGATAAAACTGTGTCTGCTATTGATACATGAATAGGCTCAAAGATATTCAATGGTTAAACCACGTGTTTTGACAAAAACTCTCAACTGGCCCAGCGTTCCTAAAAAACTGGCCACAGCTTTGATTTTGAAAATGTGTCAATTCTTCTCATGTGTTCCCAATGGAACCAGCGGTTGTTTTTGGAAGCATGGTATTCTAATAAGGAAGAGAACTCAATCAACGAGCATGTTGAGTTTCCATGTGTGTACCTCAATCTCAAGAATTTTAAGAACATTTTTTGGCACACGCTGTTATGTGGTACGCGTTCACTACGAGCACATGGCAAGCAACAACATTTATTTCAATGAGCCGGATGTAGTCACGTGACATTACACAACATCCCTTTTCCTAAGGAGAACGAAATCTATACTTCTAATAAGACTAAAGTAATAGGAAATAAATGAAACTGAGAACAAAACGAGTTTTAAGGGAAAACGTAAGTGTCTTTTTTTTTTCATGTAAATAAGGCTTATGAACTCTCAATAACAGAATGTTGTCTGATACAACAGTCTTATTTACATTGTCCTTCAAACATGTGTCAATGCACAAAGTCCTTTAATAGCGTGTTTGGTTTGATGACTCATCCTGATCTGGTGCGCATCACTTGCTTGCTGGGAGACGGCTTTGCCAGGTCAGCAGGACCTGGTGGCTGAGCAGGGGCTGACTGACTGCTGCAACCTTTAGCTTTGGTTGGACAGTGGCTATTAGAAGGATCTGTACCTTGGGCTGGTTCAGTTTGTTCAGCAGCTAGCTGAGAGTGACTTGCATCTAACATGGGTGACTGGTCTGAGTCTGGTATGGTTGACTGGTCTCGCAAATGGATGCGATTTCGGCGGTATTTGCGGCCATTCACCTCTACTAAATAACTTCCAGGGGCAACATTCTCCAGAATAACACCAGCTTTCCAATCACTGTCAGGTTTTTGTGGGTGCACTTTGACTCGTACTGGTTGTCCAATGAGAAGACTAGGTAATGGTTTGGCATTGACGTCATGGTAACATTTAGCAAGTTTACGTTTCATCATCACTTGAGCTGCAACTGTGGACTGGACTTCGGGTTTGTACAGAGATTCCATACAGGGCAAGAAGGATCTTGTTCTCCGGGACATGAGACGTTGAACTGGGGAAGTGCCTTGGGACGGTGTGGGAGAGTTTCTCCACTCTAAGATGGCTTTCCACTTATCGTCTCCTTGGTTGTTGGCTTTCGTGATAATGGACTTCATGATCTTCACTGCTGATTCAGCTTTTCCATTCGTGTTTGGATAATGTGGGCTGGAGGTGAGATGCTGAAAATCCCAGGCTTTAGCAAACAAGCTGAATTCTTCAGAAGCATAGTTAGGGCCATTATCTGAGATCAAGGTGACTGGAATTCCATGAACAGCAAATACTTGCTTCAATTGATCAACGAGGTTGGTGGTGGATAAAGTGTTCAGTTCTTTAATTTAGTTTTTGGAATTGGATACTTCATCAACGGCTCCTTTGGAAGAGCAGGTTTGCTCTGCTGGCACGTTTCACACCTTTGTACTACTTGTGTTAAGTCAGCAGTCATCCTTGGCCAGTACATTATGTCTCTCACAGTGCTGATAGTGTACTGGATCCCTAGGTGAGAGCAGTGGGCACGAGCTGTCATTTCGGTTCTCGTGGCATGTGGAATGACGATTCTTGTTCCACTGAGCACTAAGCCATTCTGAGTAGCCAATTCATCCCTGTACGGCCAATATTGTCGTACGCAAAGGGGGGTTCATGTTTGTCGTCTGGCCATCCTCTCTTAATCAGCGTCATCAGAGTTCGAAGTGACAGGTCTTTGCTGGTCTCATGGCGTATTTGCTCAAGTCATTGGTCTGTCACAAAGATCGCTTCTTCTTGGTCTGTTTCTTCGACTTCTTGACGGATACTTTTCTTCTTGACAGATTTGAAAGATTACGCAGTCAGGTGTATCTTCCTTTGCACAACATACTGGTAGAGCGGCTCGAAAGAGTGTATCACTGATAAACATTTGAGGACCAGGCTTGTATGTCACTTTCAGAGGGTACTTCTGTAGTCTAAGTTGCATCCTTTGCAGGCGCTTGGGACTCGTTAGGATTGGTTTGGCGAAGATTGTCATCAGTGGTTTGTAGTCTGAAAGGACTTCAATGCCCAGAATGTAGTGTTCAAATCGCTCAGCGGCGAAGACGATAGCCAAACATTCCTTTTCGATCTGGGCATAATTGCGCTCGGTTTGGGTGAGTTCTTGCAACGCATAAGCTGCAGGGTGTCCATTTCGAGTGAGGACAGCACCCAGGCCAACATCTGAGCTGTCGCATTCAATAGGCTAGTTTCGAATTGTGCAGCAACAAAAGAACAGTGTCGAGGTTCAGGGGAATAATTAGCATATTGTATTGTTCAAAACAAAGGAAAATGCAAATTATTCCCTTGAACCTCGACTCTGTTCTTTTGTTGCTGCACAATTTGAAACTAGCCTATTGTGACTTCTTTGTTAACATCAAAGTAATGTAAGACAGGTGTTTGAGTGATCAGTTCATTAATCCTGACGAAGGCATCTTCATGCTGAGGTAACCAATCAAAAACGGAGTTGCTGTCTGTTAGGCGACGTAGAGGTTCACAGACAGTGCTCAGCTGTGGGAGGAACTTGGACAGGTAAATGACTACTCCAATGAGACGTTAAATTCCATGTACGTGTGTTGGGCTAGGCATCTCAAGCACTGCTTTGATCTTCTCAATGTCAGCTTGTAGACCGTTTGCTCCTAGTATGTGGCAAATGTAACCTACTTCGCTGAGCTTGAAGCATAGTTTCTTCTTGTTCAGCTTTAGGCCTCGTTCGTGGCATCTATTAAGGAGTGCTTTGAAAGTACGGTCATGAGACACGGTTGCCTCTTCAATGGATTCCCCAGAGCCAAATACTATCACGTCATCATTAGACCCTCGAGGCATTCATCAAGCCTTCTTTGAAATTCTTCTGGTGCGGATTTGATTCCGAAGGGCATACAAAGCCACCTATACCTGCCAAACGGGGTCCAGAATGCGGTTGAGAAACTAGAGGATTCATCCAAAACTACCTGCAGGAACCTATCTTTGGCGTCAACGACAGAAAAGACTTTGGCCTTAGTGAGCTTGGGAGCAAAATCCTCTATGGTGGGAGTAGGGTAATGGTTTCTGATGACACCTTTGTTCAGATGCATAATTAGGATCGAGGCATATCCTCAGTTTGTTTGGTGGTTCTCATGACCACGATATTGCTGATCCAGGGGGTTGGCTTTGTGACCTTAGAAAGGACACTCATGGACTCAAGCTATTTGATCTTGCTTTTAAGCTCATTCTTAACTGGAATTGGTACACATCTTGGGTTTTCTTGCACTGGTTTGGTGTTTGGGTCCATCTCGATGTGGTAACTGCCAGGTAATTTTCCAAGACCAGAGAAGACATCATGGTATTCTTGCTGAATTTGCTCTTTGTCAAGGGACTGATCATAGCAAGGGTTAACGTGCAGGAGACATTCTTCATTGAAGTGGAGCAGCTTCAAGGCTTCAGAGGCTTTTCCTGATAACAATGAAGTGGGCACATCAAGTGTTCCACGATCTCGAAGTGGACTTTTTTTCTTACGCCATCAGGTGTGCAGTTAAGTGTAGTGCTGCCAATAGGGTGTATCACGGAGTTGTCATACAGCTTGAGCTTAGTGTTGATAGGCTGAGGCTTTTCATCTGTAATTTTCTTGAAATCTTCAAGCGTCATAGTGCTGCAGGATGCTCCTGTGTCAATCTGGAATTTTAAAGAAATTGCTTCGTCTTATTTACTGGCTGCTACATAGATTTCCACAGCATAATTCTTCGTACATTTGGTGGCCCAAACAGTATAGATGCTGCCATCACTGCTTAGCTCACCTGTAGCATTATCTTCTTCCATTTGGCGTACGCGTTGTGGTGCGTCTCGTGTTGGCTTGGACTTTCTTGCTCCGGGATTGGATTTCCTTTCAGTTTGCTTCAAACTGGACTGACAGACTTTTGCAAGATGATTTTTCTTCTTGCATTTGGTACAAGTTTGACCATACGCCGGACAGTTTCCAGCCACATGAATATCTCCGCAGTATTTGCATTTCTGTGCAGAGCGAGGGGTCTTGCGTGGATCCACGCAGGCATCGTGCTTCTTCTGTTGGCGCGTATAGTGGACATTATCCAACTATTCCATCTTGTGTCTCTGATTTGCTGCCATTTCGTTTGTACGACAAGTGTCGATAGCTTTTTCAACAGTTAGTGTGGTATCTCGAAGAAGTCGTTCGCGATGACCGTGGTCTCGTTAACCAGTAACAATGCGGTTGCGTAACATTTCGTCTTCTAAGGTGCCGAATTGACAAGTGGCAGCAAGCTTGCGAAGGGCAGCCAAGAATTGATCGAAACTTTCACCAGGTTTCCGAGAACGAGAGAAAGAAATTTCTGGTATACACAAAGAACTGTGTTACTCGAAATCAATCGATTTCGCGTATAAATTTTCTCTCTGCAAGTGTGTGAGTTAGCTAAGACGATTTTTGATTTGTTAAATTGTGTGGGAATCTACGTCAAACCAAGGGTTATTGTTATCTTGAAATGTCTAAATGATATGAAAACTTACTTCCCTTACAAAGCGCTCATGATTCATGGTTTGTTGATTGGCGAACGAAGCTTTGTAAACATTGTAATGTGCTTGATAACAAAGTTTGTTTTTTTCGGGAATCGCCACAATGTTTTTACGTACGAAGGTACTGCAATTTATTACAGGCAAGTCTTCTTCGAAAATTGGCCTTTCACAAACACCTTCCACAGTTAAAGTTTTAAACACTTTTCTGCACTTACAGATTTTTTACCATTGCGTGACATGATTCCTGCAGCACACGGCGTGATTCCTGCAGCGGGTGACATGAATCGTGTCGCGCGCAAGGGTGGTAACTTACTTTTGAGCTTTACTGTGCATAATTTTTGTGTGTTTTTTCATGTTATCATTTTTAAATATCTTTGACACCAATTAGGACTACATTTGAACTTGAAGTTAGACTGTTGTTGATCTCTTTGCCCGTTTTTTACAGTCTACATGGCGAAGGTACAAGGACCGTTCAGCTTACCTTCAGTATCGCAAACGGAAATGGGCAGCAGGTCAGAAAGCAATAATATTATGCAATTTGAAGAAAAGTTGTTGCATACTTTCTTTATTTATCTGTTTGGTCAAATGTTACCAAATGGTATTTTATGTTTGACACTTGCACTGGGATGATTCCTTCATTTTTTATCTGAGTATTTTTGCTATGTCATTTGAAGGTGTTATTGCAATATCATGGATTATGAGCTGCAAGATATCCATGGTGCGAAAACAGCTGAAAGAGACAAGAAAACTTCAACTTAGACGATTCAAAACGCGAGCAAAGGTAACATCAAGTAACTTAGTTTACAGGTAATAATTATGGAATTACAACATGTCATACTTGCACAACCTTTGTATTGGGAAACATGATTTCTAATGGCCCTCCACTTGCTATGTTGACACTTGCAAATTTGATATTTTAAACATTTCCTTTGAAGGAGATATACATATATACACATGGGCAATCACCCAGAGTCTAGAGTCTTGGTAAAGTGATTATATCAGGGATGACGAATGGTAAAATCTGAGACTCAAAACCATTGTTCACACCAAAATGATTGTAATATTAAGAACAGTTTGAGACTCTTTGCAAAGACTGTCGAGATTTCGAGATTTAGTCGTTGAACAGAAAACAACTTGTTGTGAACTTCAAAGACAGTGGCGTTTTTCAAGGCTCACAGATAGCTAATATTGGCAATCTTAAGTTGCTTAATGGTTTGCTTTAAAATATATTGTGCCATTACTCCAATTTCATCTGTGGAGCTAGATGTGAACAGGGAAGAGCTTCAATGGTTTGTGGAAGCCTTACAAAAGGAAGTTGTTGGTGAAGTAATTCGTTTATTTTTCACAATGCAACATGTTAAAGTACATACAATACATAGTTTAAAATAAATTAAATCTATGATAAAAATAGGTACACAGTGCGTACATGGTCGGACGTGTAACACATAAATAGACTATTGCTTCTTTTAACTTTAAGCAAACATGATTTATAGTTCAAACAGGAAAGTATGGATTCCAAGGCCTCCATTGTGGAAACGTACTGTCGTAAACCTTTATCAGCTTGAGTTGTGCCGCTCATTAAATGACCTTCGACATTACAGTACTGTGCAAAAGTAATGATAGTGAATTTCGTCGAATTTCGACAAATTTGGACAAAATTCTACATAAGTCTGCGATATTTCGAGGAGATCGACTTTCCG
>NC_090884.1:18914291-18916791 GCF_036669925.1 Montipora capricornis | reverse complement strand
AAATGAAAAAATTATAGCCTAAACGAATTGCGTGTTATTGGCGTACATGAACTTGTGTAAGGCGTGCTTACTCTATTTCTTTATTTCGATAAATCACATTGTATTTAGGCCGTGCTTTCACCTCAATAAATAAAGCTCATACGATAGCAAATTTTTTATTGTATCTGTCCTGTAAATATTGTGGTAATAGCGTCAATAGAACGAAAGATAGTTCATTCTTTGATCGAGAGTGGTTTCTCAAGTGTCTTATGTTGCGAAAAAATGCAGCAGTTATGGGGTATACTGAGTTAATCCTTGAAGTCGACCTTGAGTATCCATAAGAATTACATTGTACTCACAATGAATATCCATTAGCACTGGAAAGGCTAAAAGAGACAAAGGACATGCTATCATTATGGTATTGTGAAAGTGTAAGACAAAAACATAATATTACCATTAGTCAAGGACATAAATTGATCCCAACACTCTCAAACAAGCAAAAATATGTATTACATTACAAAAATCAATTATACACTGATCTTGAGTTAAAAGTAACAAAAATCCATCGAGTATTAGAATTCAATAAGTCTCAATGGTAAAAACAGTATATTGACGTCAATACACAAAACGAACAAATGCTAAAATGAATTGAAAAGACTTCTTCAAAATAATGAACAACTCTGTTTTCGGCAAAACAATGGAAAACAAGAAAGCGAGTAGGTTTTAAACTTGTAACTGATAAAGCTAAGTTATTAAAACTAATTTCAAAACCAACATACAACAGCAGCAAAATATTTAATAAAAATCTTCTAGCAGTGCATAAGATAAAAGAATGTTTAACTCTAAAAACACCAGCACATGTAGGAATGTATATTCTTGATCTTAATGTAAATTTTCTATAATAATAATAATAATAATAATAATAATAATAATAAAGTATGTCTCACGATGTGGTCACTTGTGATGTACATGTAGATCGCGACGTTTCGACTGCATATTCCTAGTCTTCATCAGGCGATAATAATAATGAAGTATTCTCGTTTGTTTCATGATGTGGTCACTTTTGATGTAGATTGCGACGTTTCGACTGCATACATGTACTGCTAGTCTTCATCAGGCAACTATTCACAAACTCACTTATATATGAAATTTAAACGAACGATGTATACCAGGACTTCTGGAATGATAACAGTGATTATTAAAAACTGGATCATTGGATAATGAAGCCCTGTTAGGGGTAAATTCCGACAAGCGACATGGCCTTGAACCGGCGTCATGATAGCCACGAACTGGCGACGACCGACAGACTATTACAACGAATTAGCGAAAGCGACACAAATGTCAAGACTGACCGACAGCGAATTTCAGCTGTATGTTCCGTTGGCGTCGTTCCAGCGAATGGGGATTATCAGAGGGGCAACGAGCTAAAATTTATTAATGAAATTCCGTCAGGTGACACAAGAATGTTTCGAAATTGCGACATAGCTAGCTGTGAAATTCAGACAGAGGACATGGGCACCCCCCCTAACAGGACCTCGATAATGCAATTCGAGAGTTTTGATTGGTTAAGCCATCATGGGTTATGAGCCATTATACCATGATCTACAAACACGGCAAGCATATGCGTGGTTTTTTGGGTCTTTTTATTTTTATTTTAGTCTAGTTTTCTATACTTTGGGGCATTTTTAATAAAACAATTATTCCACTCGCGCTTGTTGGATATGAGATGATTATAGCCAACTCGGCGCTACGCGCCTCGTTGGCTATCTATCATCTCATATCCAACGCGCGCTCATGGAACAATCGTTAATTATCCTGAGGATAACCCGTATCATGATAAAACAGGCAGAAATTCAGAGATGAGACTGCTAGCATACCAATAGTTGAATTCGTTGAATTGCGATCAAAAATTTTTTCCTAAAAGAGAAAGGAGGTAAAACAGCGAAAGGGATTAAGAAAAACATCATTAAAAAGGACATTAAACATGAACACTACAAAAAACACTATTTAACAACAGATGCAACACAAAATGAAAACAATGCGGGGTGGAAATCATCAGTTAGGGAGTTATGAGCCCAATAAAGTGTCATTGTCTTACTTTGATGACAAACGCTACATCCATGAAAATGGCACATCAAGCTATTCTAATGAACATTATAAAATCAGTAACAAGTAATGAAGAAAACAAGCACATTTTACCAAAAAACGAGCACACTTACCAAAAAATGGAAACATATAGTTATCGGTACCGCCATTTAATATACTACTATAGACCGTATTCATAAATGGCGGTCAAGAAATTATTATTTTGTCTTTGTGCTAATCATGCTAACTAGCCTCACTTTGCAACAAAAATTTTTTTGGAATTTTGCTCATGTTTACGAGGCTAGTTAGGATGATTAGCATAAAGACAAAAGAATAACTACTTAGCCGCCATTTATGAATATGGTCTATTGTTATCGCATTTGCTACACTGAAAAATAAACATAATTTTATCTTGATCAAATTTGCTGCCTTGTAC
>NC_090884.1:18909291-18911791 GCF_036669925.1 Montipora capricornis | reverse complement strand
AAGCCATGTTTTGTGATTATAATAACATATGTTCATACATATTGTGTGGTCAAACGTTTTTGTTTACTTTCCAGGAGTTTAGGGACAATTGGCCTCGTATCAAGAATTCCAGAAGAGTAATAATTCATTTACCGTCATTAGGTGGGTGACTGAGTGCATTGTACATTACAAATTTAGGCACATTTACAAATATATATTGCCATTAGACAACTGGAAATCTCGGCTGTAAACAAGTCGCTGACACCATTACTAATTTCTGAAGTAACGGCAGATCTCTTAAAATATTCTATGAAGTTGACTGCAAAAGAGCTTACATCTTCTATATCATGGAATGTTATATCTGCAAATTGCAATATGAAGGGAAGTACGAATCCATAGGAAACGTGTGACTAGAAATGATGCCATACCACAATCTTGGACATTTCAAATCGAAATGAAGACTGTCCCTCCCCCCAATTTCAATGATGAAAAAATGGCAGCGTTCAAGGTGCGTGTGGATTCATCATTGATTTTACTGGTAGGGGGTACTAATGTTTCCTTTTGTCCAAGATTGTCTGAGCTCCACACTTACGTTACCAGTAGTGATGTAGAACAAATTTGGAAGCAGAAGAAAACGTATGGTTGCGCACATATGGTGAAAACTGGCCATCATAAATAAGCAACACACTGAAATTGGAGGTCTGGCCTCTGTTTTGGTTATCTATTGAACGCTTAGATATTGTGTATTCTTTTGTTGTGAAAATCAAATTCGCATGATACAGCAATTGCCAATTGCCGAGCCAAAGGAACTGGGCGTCCTTGTTAGTTCACGGTCACTGCACAAACTATAAATGCATATCAAAATAGCATGACTCTAGTTCAGAGACCTCGCCTGACAATGTTGTGACCTGTCAGAAAGCAACTCACAGTTAATACCCCAAATTGTGCGCAATGTTGACCTATAGTCACACTGACTTGACCATTTTCCTGGACCGGCAATTATTTGCTGCTGCTGTTTGTGAAGCTGTAATGAAATGTGAAGGTCCGACCACAAAAATATAGTGCAGTGGAAAAACTTGGAACCTAAAGGTAAGTGATAAAAATTAGTGTTCAGGAAAACGTTGAAGGGATAGCAACAAACAAAAACGTTTATGCTCAAGTAAAAAAATTGATGAAAGGTGATCACAACATTGATCGTGAAGCAAGTGGAAACAAAATTAAAGAAGCTAAGGAGTCGACAGATAGATCGGAGCAGCCATATCTCACAAACGCTTTAACCAGTGTGGAGAAGGTACCCTATGAATACTGGGACAAACTGGTTCACATTCTTGATAAGTCAAATTGTAATACAATGAGTGAAAGGGACCTTGTTTCTTACGTACAACGCCATATACTTTGGTGACATCCTTATCATGTTTAATAAAGTATCATGTTCTTGTCAAGTGTTTTTAAAATTGTTTTAAGACCTAATCTATGTGAGAATTGAACAGTCCTAGAACAAATAGATCAACCACTCCCCAGTGACTTTTTAGCATTTTTTAATGATGTTGGCTAAAGACGACCCTGGCAAATAGATCTCATATCTCCAAAATCATCTTCCGTTTGCCAGTAACCTGTCTTGCTATTATTATACTGATAAGATCCTGAAGACAAGGTTACATTTAAGCGAGCCAGATGCAGCTTAAGTCTTCCATTGCCATCCAAACTCGCTTCCTACTGGTACATTTTGTTCACTCCCATGATAATCCTGAAAAATTCTCTGTCTTCCTCTGTTTCACAAGCTCATGTTTCTTTTGAAACTGAACTACTTGCCAGATTTTCGTGGAGACTTTGCATTTGAAGATTTGAAGGGCCTCTTTGTGCACTATTCCTTGGGTTGCTCTCTTGCTTGCGGTCTGTTCCTTCCTAATTTGTGTTCCCTGGGTTATTCTCAAGAATCCTCAGCAACAGGTTCTTCGCTTTGTGCTGAACTTCCAACCAAGCGCTCTGCTGGTGGATCTTCAACAGGATGGGTACCTGGGTTATGTCTCAAACTATGCTGGGAATGGTTCAACTCATAGTACAAGGAGCAGGTCCAGGCCTTGGACATTCACCAGGTCTTCTGACCATGTACCCACCACTGCTTACTTTAAAAGGATAGGTTTTAAGATGACGCGTAAAAATATCAACAGTGGTGATGGCTCTAATTTCGTGGGGCAGCAAATTCCAGAGTTTTGGGGCGACAACCTGAAATGATCTGTCACCCAAGGTAACTTCTGTCCTTACTGATGGAGCCGCGAGCAAAATTCCTCTTGTTGAATGCAAGCTATACGCACCTTGTGATTTCAGGAGGACAAGGTCTTGGATGTAAAGATGGGCTATGCCACTTATAGCCTTAAATGTAAACTGCAATACCTTGAAATGGTGTGAACTAAGGTTTTAGTGAACTCCAGACTAAGAAATTTCCTGATGCAACTGATGTTGTGCAAGTGATAAAACGCTGCACTGCAGAGTTTCCTAATATGAGTTGACATCGTTAGTG
>NC_090884.1:18899291-18904291 GCF_036669925.1 Montipora capricornis | reverse complement strand
TCTGTGCTTCTCCTCAACAAGCTTCTTTTCTGACCGTCGACAAATGGGTGGTTACATTAGTCAGAAATTCACTTTAAGTAAATTCCTCACCTGTTTCTTTTGCAATTCAGTAAACTCGTCTAAGATCACTACATTTTCCCAGGTCACCACACTATCAAGGCATAAAACGTTCTTTCCGTGAGGTAATGACGTCTCTGGCGTAACCTTCCCTATAGGCATAGAGTAAGTAAGGAAGATATCAATCCCAAACTTGTACACACTCGCCTACAAACTTTCTAAATGAATGAAGGGGTAGTTTCTAAAGAAACTGTGGTGCTGCGTCGGTGGGGAAGTAGTATACAAAAATTAGGTTTTATCAACGGAGTTGATAATGTAAATTGGCCACCGTACAGAGATTCTAAAAGCTGACGTTTCGAGCGTTAGCCCTTCGTCAGAGCGAATCGAGGGATTATGGGTTACGTGTAGTTTTTATAGTAGAGTAGGAGCTACGCTATTGGTGGTAACATGGCAACGTGAAAAATAGGAATATATTAGTTAAATGAAAAGCGTTCGTTAATACCGTGAGGATTAAGGGTGCCGATTTGAAAGATGAATTTTTGTTCCAGATTCTTGCGGCTTTCCGTCGTACCAAGATGTAGGGAAAGGCCGCAGATAGCCATGTGTTTTTTGGAGTGGTTAGGCAGATTAAAATGGCGAGCGACTGGCTTGGATGCATCCTTGTCATTCTTCTCAACATCGCGAAGGTGTTCGCGGAATCGGTCACCTACCCGTCTACCTGTCTCACCAATGTATAATTTATTGCATAACGTGCAGGTTATGCAATAAATGACATTTGCGGAGGTACATGTGAAACGATCGGTGATCTTAACAGATCGCTTAGGTCCCGATATCTTGCTAGTGTTAACAATGAAAAGACAAGTTTTGCATCGTGAGCGCGCGCATTTGAAAGTGCCGGGTTGCTCGTTAGTTTTGAGCGCGCTTCTAAATAAAAAGTTGCCTACGTTTTTGTCGCGTTTGAATGAAATAAGTGGAGGTTGCGAAAAGATTCTACCAGTCTCGGGATCATTTTGGAGTAATTTAAAATTACTAAGAATGATGCTTTTGACTGCGTGATTATGAGGATGGAAAGTGAGGGTGAATGGAACTTTGTCATTCTTATCTTTTTGTGACGTTTGTAGTGATGACTGTCGATCAAATTGTTGGGCGCGATGATGGCCCGCTTTGACCACAGAGACAGGATAGCCACGTTTTTCGAAAAACTGGCGCATCTCCTCTGGTTTGCTGGAAAAATCGGAGTCATCACTACATAGACGTCGAAGTCTAAGAAATTGAGAATAAGGGATGGAGTTCTTGACATGTGATGGATGTGACGATGAATACAACAAATAACTGTGTGAATCAGTAGGTTTGTAGTGCACACTAGTACATAGCACGTTGCCTCTAATAGAAACGTTGATATCTAGAAAAGCCAATGAAGTTTCCGAAATTTCCCAGGTATATTTAAGAGCCGGATGAAAAGAGTTCACGGAGGTTATAAATTGATCGAGTTCTTCTCTGCTTGATGAAATATGGCCGATGTAGTAGTCGATGTAACGGCCGTAGGTGTGTGGATTTGGGCCGTTGTGCTGACTAAAAAATTGGTGTTCAACATATCCTACAAAAAGATTGGCATAGCTAGGTCCCATTCGTTTGCCCATCGCTACACCATTAATTTGTTTGTAATAATTGCCGGCGAATGAAAAACAATTAAGCGTTAAAACTAGTTCGGCAAGGCGGAGGAGCGTTTCCGAGCTAGGTTCTTTGACAGTGCGTTGATCGAAAAAGTGTTTAAGTGCTTGAAGACCTTCGCTATTAGGAATGACTGTGTATAGAGATGTAATGTCCATGGTGAAAATAAGTTTGTCTTGGCCGGAGAAATTGAAATCGCGGAAAATTTGTAGTGCGTGTGTGCTGTCTTTAATGTATGATGGCAAAGATTTGACGATAGGCGTCATAATCCTGTCTAAGTAGCTAGAAATGAGTTCGGTGGGGCAACTACAGGCAGAAACGATAGGGCGACCTGGGTTGTTGGGTTTGTGAATTTTAGGCAAGAAGTAAATGCACGAAGTTCTAGGGGTGTTGATGATGAGATTAGTGGCGGTGTCCGGTAATTCTTGATTAACTATAAGATTTTGAATGGTGTCTTTGACAAGTTTTTGATTGTTGGAAGTGAGATCTTTAGGGATTTTGGCATAAAACGAGGTATCCGAAAGTTGCCGCAAAGCTTCTTTTTGGTAAAGGTCGGACCGCCAAACAACTACCGCGCCGCCTTTGTCGGCCGATTTGACAACTATGTCGTTGCGTTTACTAAGATTTTTAAGCGCCGCCCACTCTTTCGAGGAAAGGCTGGAAAATTTAGTGTTACGATTGAATTTAAGTTTGTGAATGTCGTGACGGCATTTTTTGGTGAAAAAATCTAAAGAGGCAAATTGTCCCTCTGGGGGAGTCCATTTAGATTTGCGAACTAGAAGTGTTTCAAAAATATCTTTATTAGAAGTGTCCGAATCATGCTCTTTGTCGTGAAAAAAGGCTTTTAACTGAACGCGGCGAAGGAATTTTTCGACATCTTGCTTAATAGAAAATTCGTTGGTGCGTTTGGTAATAGGGACAAAATTTAGGCCCTTACTGAGAACAGATTTCTCTGAGTCAGTAAGCGGAAGATTTTCTGGAATTGTAATTACGGTATTATGGCTATGCAATGTAGTGTCGTCGGTAATTTGCGGACCTATTAATTGTTGAAGTTTTAGAGTCTTGGTTTGGTGTAAATGGTCAAACAGTCCAGAATTAAGTTGTCGGATTTTAGCGCGAATCGATTGTACTAAAATTGCTGGACAGATTTTGGAAAGTTCGGAGCGACAATGAAGAATTTGTTTGTCAAGTGCGATTCGTTTTTGGCACATAGCTCTAATTGTAATCCTCATAATATTACGTGAAAAAGAATTTTGCGCACATCGAATTTGGTGAAGATACTGATTTGAGTGAGAGAATGTAGCCGGATGAAAGTTCGAGCGAAAACCTTTAGGAATGACTTTAGAATTGAGGCAACGGCCGATGAAGTTGATGTGACTACAAAACCTAGTTTTGGCGAAAATGAGAGTGGCTAAACGGAAAGCTAAGTTACTACTAAGTGTGGGAAAAGGAAAAAGATAACTTACGATTTCCTGGCGTAGCTCCTTGGTGAGTTTCTTCAAGCTTGGCATCGTCGTCTTGGGTCTCCTGTTAGAAATCTGTGGATTAAAAAATACTAGAACAACAAGGTTAGTGGTCGCAGCGGTTGAATGACAAATGAATGAAGGGGTAGTTTCTAAAGAAACTGTGGTGCTGCGTCGGTGGGGAAGTAGTATACAAAAATTAGGTTTTATCAACGGAGTTGATAATGTAAATTGGCCACCGTACAGAGATTCTAAAAGCTGACGTTTCGAGCGTTAGCCCTTCGTCAGAGCGAATCGAGGGATTATGGGTTACGTGTAGTTTTTATAGTAGAGTAGGAGCTACGCTATTGGTGGTAACATGGCAACGTGAAAAATAGGAATATATTAGTTAAATGAAAAGCGTTCGTTAATACCGTGAGGATTAAGGGTGCCGATTTGAAAGATGAATTTTTGTTCCAGATTCTTGCGGCTTTCCGTCGTACCAAGATGTAGGGAAAGGCCGCAGATAGCCATGTGTTTTTTGGAGTGGTTAGGCAGATTAAAATGGCGAGCGACTGGCTTGGATGCATCCTTGTCATTCTTCTCAACATCGCGAAGGTGTTCGCGGAATCGGTCACCTAGTCGTCTACCTGTCTCACCAATGTATAATTTATTGCATAACGTGCAGGTTATGCAATAAATGACATTTGCGGAGGTACATGTGAAACGATCGGTGATCTTAACAGATCGCTTAGGTCCCGATATCTTGCTAGTGTTAACAATGAAAAGACAAGTTTTGCATCGTGAGCGCGCGCATTTGAAAGTGCCGGGTTGCTCGTTGGTTTTGAGCGCGCTTCTAACTAAAAAGTTGCCTACGTTTTTGTCGCGTTTGAATGAAATAAGTGGAGGTTGCGAAAAGATTCTACCAGTCTCGGGATCATTTAGGTAGACGACTAGGTGACCGATTCCGCGAACACCTTCGCGATGTTGAGAAGAATGACAAGGATGCATCCAAGCCAGTCGCTCGCCATTTTAATCTGCCTAACCACTCCAAAAAACACATGGCTATCTGCGGCCTTTCCCTACATCTTGGTACGACGGAAAGCCGCAAGAATCTGGAACAAAAATTCATCTTTCAAATCGGCACCCTTAATCCTCACGGTATTAACGAACGCTTTTCATTTAACTAATATATTCCTATTTTTCACGTTGCCATGTTACCACCAATAGCGTAGCTCCTACTCTACTATAAAAACTACACGTAACCCATAATCCCTCGATTCGCTCTGACGAAGGGCTAACGCTCGAAACGTCAGCTTTTAGAATCTCTGTACGGTGGCCAATTTACATTATCAACTCTGTTGATAAAACCTAATTTTTGTATACAAACTTTCTAAGCATCGTCTTTAGGTTGCCATTGAAGCGCTCAACTAAATCGTTGGCTTCAGGATGATAAGTTGGTTATCCCTAATTCCTAAAATAGTTGGATCATAAATTTGCTCATGATATTAGATCCCTGGTCAGAGACTATTTCGCTGGGTATGCCATACTGAATCAATGCATCCACGACTGCCCTATAACTTGTGGTTCACAAAGTTGTGGCTTCAAAGAGCCCTCAACTTGGATATAGTGCCAAACGTAAAGTTGGGTTGGGGGTTAACTGGACAACCCACTTCTTTGTCTTCGTATTAAGTGATTCGTCCTTGAGTGTGAGTGTGATGCTTGTATACAGCCTCACACTCAAGCAAAAAATCCACCAATCCCTGCAGTTCTGTTATACAGCCAGTTCAATTGACACTGTCCATGGAAACACCTTCAAGTTGACACTGC
>NC_090884.1:18884291-18891791 GCF_036669925.1 Montipora capricornis | reverse complement strand
TTATATTAGGTAATATGCAGGTACTGATACCAGTAGTTTTCTCACTCATCAGTATCAAATTTGAAGTGATGAATTTCGTTTCCTAGTGTTTCCTCCTGATGATAATTCCTTGTCTATTATTTTTGCCTAACCTGTCCATTTACTTTGGTTGCATTTACCTACAAACAGTTATAAATGAAGAATAATTTTGTTTTTGTAGGATATCCCCAGCACATCAGAGATGGACTTAGTGAAATGAATATTCTTCAAAACCTACAGATGGCAAGACTGTGTGACATAATTGGTTAGCTGAGGAACTTTGTTTTTTTGTTCTATGTCTGTACATCAATACATTGCTCCCTTCTGCATTTTGTTTCTTACTAGATGCTCAAGTTACAGTTATTTATGTGAGTCCTGTGGAGCTAAATGATGAAGTATATCAGTATTACAACAAACTCCTTGGTATGAAAGCGCAGAGACTGGACACAGATGATTGTGGCTCTAAATCAACTCCAAATGAAGAAGACAAAGACAACATTGAAAACCGCTACAAAATTGTAGTACCTGATGCAGTGGACAGGTTTCCGGTTGGTGTGTTACTTTATAACATAGATAGACTGATACATGTATCCTTTATTTTTCCGTGGACATATTCATGAACAATGCAACAGGCCACTTCGGAAAATGCCATAATACTCTTTGTTTGTCCCCCAAATTTTGCATAAGCATTGTTTTTGTTTTCTCTTGGGACCATTGTAAGTTTCTCTTCCATTGTAAGTCCCAAGAGAAACTGGAAACAATGCTTATGCAAAATTTGAGGGACAAACAAAGAGTATTATGGTATTTTCCGAAGTGGCCTATACACATGTACGTATAATCTGAGAAAAACAAATGAAATAGTGCACCTACTCGTTCAATACGAAACAATACCTAAAAGTTAAATCGAATGCAATTTATTTTGTGTATTTTTTATATTTAATTTCTCCACTTCATGTAAATAATTCAGAAAATAAGGTTAGTATTTGAAAAAAAAAATTACACGGAGAGGAGAGGGGCACATCTAGGCTAACTAATATTGTGCCTCAGTTCGCTAGATTACTACTACAACAGTGAAAAGTTGATAATCATCATGAAATAAAAGAAACAAAAGACGTAATAATAAAGAAAAGTGCGATATTTAAGTATTTGTTTAACCTTATATAAAAAAGTAGGGTAAAATGAGGGAAAATTAATAAATGTTACACAAGTGAGATATACAGAGCAAGTCCGTGCCAATGAAGCAGTATAAGTATTTTCTAATTTAATTTGGCAGACAATGTCTAAAAACCAGTTGAATTTTTCGTTTTTTTTTTTCGTCATATTTTTCTTTGTAGTCACAAATGTGCATACCGCATGGTTAGTAGATTTACCTGTTGATAAGAATCCCGTATGATACACCCGGAGCCCTTGTGCCTCAAACTCGGTCCATCGTTCCTCGGGAGCTAGTGAGTTTCCACTGAACCATCAAAGCAACTGAGATTGCATAATGGTTGGCTTTATATTTAACTTTCACGTGATTTCGAAAATGGCAGCCACCTTTGACGACATGAAGCAACGCTTTGGTTGAGACAGTTGTAGACAGAATTTGCGGTAGTGAGGCAGTTTACATCACCTCCAAGAAAAAAAGATGAAAAGGTCAAGGTCAAGGTCAAGTTCGGGTGTGAGAACGTCGTCGGGTGCGAGTTTATACAGAGTTTTTTACAGAGTCTAACTATATAGAATTTAATCTCAAGAATGAATTTAACTGTAGAAAGTTTAAAAGAGTTGTGGACACAAGAATTTCTTCCTAATATCCGAAAGGAAATCCGCAAGGAAACTCGTCTCCTCTACCTCAATAAAAGGTTTGACGAAATTGAAAAGTCCCAAAATTTTATTTCAAAGCAATACGACACTGTGATATCGACGATCACGAACTTAAAAGAACAAAACGAGGGGCTGAAAAGCCAAGTTCAAGAGATCGAGGAAGACATAAACAAGCTTCGCAACGATGGTTATAGTGTGGAGGTCAAGTTGGTTGAACTCGAGCAGTACGCGCAAAGGGACTCTCTGGAAATAACCGGTATTCCAGTCGTACCTAACGACAACCCAGCGTTGCTGGTGAAAGAAGTGTCTGAAATTATGGGAGTAGATCTCAATGTAAACGATATATCGATTGCTCATCGTTTACCGCCAACGAAGAAAGTGAAAGACCGACTAATTGTTAAATTCACTCGAAGAGAGAAAAGGGATGAAATCTACAGCAAGAGGAAAAACGTAAAATCCAAGCGGGCTAAAGATCTCCCGTTTGCCAGCCAGAATCTGTGGTTGTAAGTCATAAAGCACAAATCCATGTCAACGAAAGTTTAACGCCATACAGAAAACGACTACTGGGCAGAATTTTACAATTCAAGCGCGAACACAACTACAAGTTTATTTGGACGGCCAATGGTAAAATACTGCTGAAGAAAACGGAGAGCTCTACTACGAAATGTTTTGTAACCCATGAGGAATTCGAAGAGTTGCTTGATCAGTCTAATTAATTAGTTATCAGTTTAAGGGCTTCTTTCAACTAATTGCGGAGGTAAATATGGCTGATTACCAGGAAAACGTAAGTAGTTGTTTACCATTTTATGATTTAACTGATAGGGAATTTAATGCTATGGTTGGCAACTGGCCTGATGGGCGCCATGATCTTGACCTTTACGATCTCTTCCCAAATCCAAATAAATTCGACGAGTGCGACCCAGATCTAATGTTAAATACCCCTTTCTCAGGATATTATTCAGTCTGTGGTTTTAATAAAATGCTAGACAATTTAGATGTAAAATCTTTTTCAATTCTTCATTGCAATATTAGAAGTTTATCTAAAAACCTAAATCTATTGGAAGAATTATTATGCTCCCTTGACTCTAAGCTGGATATACTTGGAATTACTGAAACTAAACTAGGTGAGAAATCTATTTCTAATGTTAATATCAGAGGCTATAATTTTTTTCACACGGACTCGCCAACAAATGCAGGCGGAGCTGCTTTATACATAGCTACTGATCTTACAGCTGTACCAAGGCCTAACATTAAATTTGATTTAGCACTAGTTGAATCCTGCTGGGCAGAAATTGATACTGGTGAAGGTAAAAAGAAGATGATAATAGGCTGTATTTATAAGCATCCCACCTGAAATTTAGAACAGTTTCGCAACCAACTAAATGATATAACAAAACAATTAATCCCAATAGACACGAAATTTACATCTTTGGAGATATGAATATAAATTTCCTGAAATTTAGTGAACTTACCCAAACTGAAGACTTCTTAGATATGCTTTATGCTAATAACATCTTGCCGATCATTACTAAACCTACCAGGCTTACTGATCATACAGCAACACTCATTGATCATATATATACAAATTGTTTACAAAATTTTACAGCAGGAATTCTGACAGTTGATATAACAGATCATCTCCCAATTTTTGCATAGTTAGAACCCAACCTATACGGAATATAATAGTAACAAAAAATATTTTCGAGACTATTCTAAATTTTACAAGGATCTATACTTAGATGATATAAAACTGATAAATTGGCATGAAATCCTCAACCCAGAAAAGAATCTAAATGAAAAGGTACAAGAGGCAATGAATACCCTGAATAAGATTGTAGATAAACATGCGCCCGTGAAGCTGGCTAGCCAAAGCAAGCAAAGGCAACTTAATAAACCATGGCTCACTAAGGGTATCCTAAAATCGGTAAAAAGGAAACAGAAAATGTACGGAACACATTTCCTAAGCAAGGACTTACAAAAAATCGGGGAATATAAGCATTACGCAGCCATTCTTTCACATCTTAAGAATAAAATTAAGACAGAATATTATGGTATGTAATTTTTAAAGTACAAAGACAACCTTAAGCAAACTTGGAAACTTATTGGCACCCTTATTAAAAGGAAAACTAAAGGTCAAACTCTCCCCACGAGAATTATTCACAATAACAGGACTTTTACACAAGAAAAGGATATTGCTGAATTATTCAATGACTTCTTTGTAAATATTGGGCCAACTTTAGCAAAGGAAATCAAAACTGATCATACAGACCCCTTGAAATACATAGAATCTACACCATCAAACAGTTTTTATCTTGCTCCAGTAATCCAAACACAAGTATCTACATTATTTGCTGGACTAAAAGAAAATAAAGCATCCCTAAATGTTCCTAACAAACTTATTAAACTTGCAAGTGGACAGCTCTCTGCACCCTTCACTGAAATATAAAATGAGTCGATACTATCAGGGGAGTTTCCTGAAATCTTCATTGCCTTTCTTTCTTTTGCCTTTCATTGCCTTCATTGCCTTTCTTCGCATGCCTGTTGCCACCTTCAGGGTTTTTACTGCGAGGGACTCTTGGATCAGGTTTTTAACCACTTTGTTCACTTTTGTGGATGAATTGGAGGGGTTTGAGTTGTCTCTAAACTGCTTAACTTGCTTGGTTGACTGTTCATAATCTCTACAGACTTTTACTGCTATCTCGAGTATCAAACTATCCACCCTAAGGAGTAATTCTTGAAGTTTTTCAGTCACAGTTAACACACCTTCATCTCTCACTATTCTGTCTTTCTCATGAAAATTGCAGGACCCTGCACTCGTTTTGAGCCCCGTAAGGAATTTGTCAAACGGCTCTTGGTATGGAGTGTTGGAAAACCTATGCGACTCGAGGACTTCATTGTCTCTTGGATAACATTAGTTCTCTAAGGCTTCCAGTACTTAATCCGGCTTAAGTTTTTCATCGTCACTTTCCCATGCGATGGTGCCATACACTTCTAACACTCGAGGACCCGCACAGTTCAAAATGATCGCGCTTTGTACCTTTCCATCCTTTGCGGATGAACCATAAGCGGCCAAGTACACCTCCGTTTGACCTTTCCCTCGCTTGTAATTCTCTGATACGTCACCTCTAGTTGGGGTTGAATTCTGAACTGTCTGGACCACTGCCACCATTTACCCCATAAGGTGGATAATTCAGGCGAGGATTGAACACAACAAACAATTTAATAAACAATCGTCATCTTACATTCAGCACATGGTCGAACTACATGAATATAGGCATGCGATGTGAACATACTCATAACCTTACTTACATATCAATACCAACTATTTGCTCTGTTCTGAATTTCAGAGTAATGATTCACAGTATCAAAAGTTGAGAAACAAAGAAAGTACATAGGCACCTTTATCAAGGGAGGCTGTAATTTCTTCTATTAAATCGACTGAACAGCCAATTGTATTTCTACGTGGCCGAAATTTGGAATGAAGATATCTTCAGTAACAAGGAAAAAGACATATTTGATTAAGTACATTTTTCAAATATTTTGCTAAATACAGGAAGTAATGATAAAAGGCGATAATTAACACACAAAAATCGAGAACCTTGTTTAAATATAGGAATAAACGTTTGCTATTTCCGTGCTTTCCGGAAAAATACCTTGGCGGATAGATAAGTTGATTGTTTGAGAGGGCGATAAATCTGGAGTGAACCAATTGAGGCTAATAAGGGATGAACCTTGTCAACCCCCAAAAGATTTCCAAAAGCATCAAACTTTTACTTCTTTACAGTTTCTGGATTTATGATGAAATGATATATGAAATGGATCATATATGAACTGCGGATATGAAATCAAGTGAAGCTATGATCCTCACAGTTATGAACTCAATTTTTGCAATTGCATATTGCAATTTTTTTTGCAATTTGCAATTACGCAATTGCAAAAATTAGGCCTCGATTATGATCGAATTATAATCGAACAAGACGCCTATAAGGGCGTTTCCGTGGGATGCACAAGCATTTAACACAAATTGCCAGTTACAGTAAACTTCAACTACAGGTAAACTTTGGAAAATGGCGAGAAATTACCAGAAAGATAAATCTGTAATTTAACTTGAAGTTGTTTGTTGTAAAAAAACTCAGTCTTATTATTAATGTTACTAAATTTGCAAATGCAAACAACGAAGTGCTATTAGGGGTTATCAGGATACGGGATTATTTATTTATTTATTTATTTAGTTATTTCTTTATTTGAAAGATACATTATTCAGATCCCACAGTTTTACTTGCTTCCTTGATTCTGTTCACCCACAAATTGCAAGATCAGTTCTTAATCATCCGAAAAATTTATTACAAATCACAGTTCAACAACTTATCATCCTCTGTTCGAAGTTTGGTTCGGTATTCCTGGTTTATTTCCTTGCAAACTGTTTTAATCTGCCGTGGCGAAGAGAGAAAGAGTTGCCGTGGCGAAGACAAGAAGACAACATCTGTACTCCATTTCTCTCAATGCTCAAAAACCTAAAATCCCGTAAATGCGTGTTCCAAAGTCTAGTCCAAAGTGTTAAGTTTACAATTCCATAATCGTGATTTCAGTTTGGAGTAACTTGGTACCATACGTTTCACAACAACTTGAAATCTCGTTTAAAAAAAGCTTAAATCCAGTAGTCCAGTCCGGGTTCAAATCTCCAAAACTCTCTCTATCATCGATTCAAAACTCAAAAAAAGCCACAAGTAGCAAATAGTTCTCAGAAACTACCAAAGTTCGTCATGATTCTGCACTCGAGCTGAACAAAAAACTATCAAAAACGAAACCAAAAAACCCTAATGATCGCTTCTCGAGAGAACAGACACAGCCGGAACTGTTCTGCCTCATACATCATCTGTCCACTTTATCAAATAGTTAATTAATATTGTGTGAATCATCGAAGGCAATTAAAACAGTCAAGCGTTTGCTTTTCGTTATCTTTTCGTTAGGACAGATACAAAGATTACGAAGCTTGTCACACTAGACTGGAATGTAAATTATTCACAGTTGAAAACACGAAACTAAAGCATTGAACGGAACAAATCAATCTCTTTTCAATCATTCAAATACTTCACTATGTCACGGCGCTGTGAGAATGAAATCGTTACGTAAAAGGTTTTCTGCAACAAATGAGCACGTTTAGAAAGAGGACTGTGGCTGATCAGCTAGCCGCACTATTTGGCATTGGTGCCTTAAAATACAGGAATAAAATCGAAAAAAGACGACCAGAAAAATAGGCAACAACACCGATTCCACAGGAGGTCACCCATCCGAGTAGTAACCCCGGCCAACAGGGCTTAACTTCAGTGACAAGCAAAAGCACGTGGCTAATTGCCATATGAGACTACGATGACGACAAAACTGTCTACGTGGTCTGCCTACGCATCCCACGTAATTAAATATGAAATGGGTTCACATCAACTAATTGCAGTGCCTGATTATAAGTGGATTATAATTACTTCAAACAACCTCAAAGGAGTTGTTTGAAGTAACTACAATGCGTAATTGAACAAAATGGTCATACATGCGGAGCATAAATAATCAGATGCTAATTCACGTAAAAAAGAAAAAACGTTGTGCCCAAATGACTTTTTCTGTAACTATTTGTATTCCAACATCAGCATCTTAACCTGAAAATACATCAGGACCTAACCTGCT
>NC_090884.1:18874291-18879291 GCF_036669925.1 Montipora capricornis | reverse complement strand
AACCTTCCCTTTCGCCAGCCCCCTGACAAATTTACAAATGACAGGTTTGGGACCATCTCTTTCACGCCTCGTCGATTCGCAATGGGCAATATCGATGTCTTGTAAAGAAACTTCCGATCTCAAACCTTACAGTAGTCTCAAAAATCATTGAAAAAGTCGTGGCTGTGCGCTTACATGAGTACTTGCTAAGTAACCACCTTCACGAGCCACTACAGTCGGCCTACAAGCCTTTTCATAGCTGTGAAACTGCTCTTGTACGTGTCCATAATGATGTCATGCGTGCTATTAATAATCGTCAGTGCGTTATACTTCTTCTTCTTGATCTGTCTGCTGCCTTCGACACCGTCGCCCATGAAATCCTGCTTAATAGATTAAACTCTAAATTTGGAATCAGCGGAACTGCTCTCAAATGGTTTCAATCTTACCTTACTGGTCGCACTCAATCTGTTCTGATAAATGGGAATAAATCACAACCTCATAACCTCAGTTGTGGAGTACCCCAAGGCTCTGTGCTTGGACCTATCCTCTATTTATTGTATACTGCACCATTAGCTGACTTATTTCGACACCATAACTTGCAATTTCACCTCTATGCTGACGATACGCAACTTTACGTTTCCTTTTCAACAAATAATGACCTGGAACTGACTGAGGCTGTTGAACGTATCGAGTTATGCCTGACTGATTTGGACAAATGGATGAGTATCAACAAACTGAGTTCCTCTTTGTTCACTCAAAATTTAGACTACAGCACTGCTTGCCGTCAATCTGCTTTGGTCAAGACACCGTCCAGCCTTCTCAAACTGCCAGGAATATTGGTGTCACTTTTGACAGTACCATGTCAATGCTGCCTCATATTAATACCGTATGTAAATCTGCATTCTATCACCTTCGTAATCTATCACGTATCAGAAAATTTATATCAACGGAAACTGCCAAAACACTTGTGCATGCCTTTATCTCATCCAAACTTGACCACTGCAACTCCCTTCTGTACAATCTTCCGAAATATGCTGTTAAAAAACTACAGTATGTACAAAACGCCGCCGCGTGCTTAATAACTTTTTCCTCGAAATTCCATCATATTACTCCCATCTTGAAAGATCTACACTGGTTACCAATTAATGAACGCATAAAGTTTAAGATTCTAATTCTCACTTTCAAGGCTTTGCATGATTTGTCTCCCTCGTACATACAAGAACTGATAAGTCTCTACCGTCCTTCAAGAACCCTCCGCTCATCTACATCGCTCCGTCTTAACCCTACCAGCTATAATTTGAAGTCTTATGGATCTAGAGCTTTCGCTGTCGCCTCGCCACAACTTTGGAACAAATAAAAAACTCTGATAATCTCCAGACTTTCAAAACACGACTTAAAACTTATTTATTCAAGGAAATTTTTGAATAATTTTTTCGTTTATGAATTAATTTTTAATTTTTAACTTTTTTCATGACTTGTAAAGCGCTTAGATCACGTCTGGATAGGCGCTATATAAGAAATATTATTATTATTATTATTATTATTATTATTATTAAACTTCAGCTCCCATTTGTCAAAACAGGTTAGCGCAAAGAGAACTTGGTAGACCAATTATTTTAACATTATACTGATAACTGTAATCCTCGGCTTCGTCAATGGCGATACTCACACGTTCCACTTGATTGCTTAGGTCGTGTGGGCAACGAGATTTATTTGCTTGAGCTGCACTAAGACATCAGAATTAGCAGCAGTCAGGTCATCATATTTGTTGCTTAAAAACTGCAAACTTCTTTCACTTTCAGCATTTGAGGCTTTGTTGCTACTGTTGTCAACAGAAACCTGAGTGGTTCCTTCTGCAGTTTGGCACTTTTCCTTCTGCGACTTGACCTCCTTAAATAATGCGTCTATTTGTTCCTTTAACGCCTGATTTTCTTGCTTGAGCGATGTAACGGTTTCTCGTGTCATAGTCGCGGATCGTATTTTTTTATAGGCTAATACGAGCTAATAAGGTAAAAGTGCCCCAGACAATATCACAGTTATCAAAGCGTGATAAATGAATTGTAAAGCTGCTTGTGGGACCAGATGCCAAACTCGTTAGCCCAAATTCCAGAAGCCATATTCTTTGTAATTTAATATGCAAAAGCTTTCTTTTGTTTTCCATTCTAAAGGTGTCGCACACTGTGTTTTTCGTAGCTTATTTCTCAAAAGTGAGGGTCAAATCAGAAAGTCATCAGTTACCAATGTAGAGGACTTTCTCTTCACCCAATGAACACATTTTCAGTTGTACCCATATTTAATGTGTTTGTTTGCCATTTACTTCGTCATGATTTAGGGTTATGATATCTACATTGTTGTTAGAGTTTGTTAACTATTGCCGTCTGCATAGATCCTTGGTAAACAGTGATTCAATAACCAATTTGAAATTGTTCCCATATTAAGCCTGTTTGACCAACCTGATCTTTCTATTGACAATTTGGAGCCCATGTAGTCCTTGGGACTATTTGATTCAATTTGCTTTGAATCTCAGAATACCTCTTTCTTCTGGTCAGACGTGCATGTAATTCATGGAGGTCATTACGCCCACATACTTTGTCCTTAGATTATGTTTGCCTTGTTCTTAGTGGAACATGCTTATCAACAATAACTCAAAATGGGTTTAACAGTGATAATGACATTATTCCCTTTAGATTGACCACTTAGAGAGTTTTCTATTGGCAAAGATTGGAGTATAATTTGCTACTGCTCACTTGACTAACATAAATTTGGTTGACATAGTTGCACCAAGGGTCAGTGTTCCATTGACATGCATATTGATGTCCCATAAGGTAGTGGCCATATTTTAATAGAAATCTCGACCGATCCCATTGAGACATTCAATATTTTCATTGCCCATTCTATCTGTTAGATTTTCAAAAGGAAAGAACATCGAATTGGAGGATCTTGTGGTCTGTACCATGTGGCAAAGATACATGATTTGTTAAAGTAAAAACAAAACACATTATAGTGGTACTATGATCCTTTGGATTTCAAAACTACGGTATGTTAACTACACTCACTGACCAATTTTTAAGCCTTAATTGTTTTTTTTCTTGCATTTCTACTAGACCCACAACATGTGCCTTTCATCCATTTTGAAGTACAGTCCACGGACAATAAAAAGGTTTGGCCTGGAGCAATTGGCAGAAAATTAGAATATCCAAAATATGGAGCATATGATGAAGATGAAATTGAAGCCACTCTAATGCTTTTACCATTTCAGGTTGAAAAAAATAATCAAAGGCCAAGACGCATTCATAGTTCCTGGTGTACTTCATCGAGATGACCTCTATGTGGCTGATCTTCTTGGTGAGTCAAGATCAGGACAAAATAGTTGTCTAAACTACTTTGTTCAGAAATAAGGGTGATTAACAATTGAGAAATTGAAATACTTGTCCATTGAATTAATTAAGATATTTAAAATTAATTAGTCCCAAATACATGTAAAACGAGAAAAATTAAAGTAGGGTTTAGTAAAAATTATTCAAATAACAGAACTTTCCACAGTACTGAAACTGCTCTTCTTAAAGTCTAAAACAATCTTCTTGTGACAATTCATCTGAAATTAGGGGCATGGCTCTATTAATGTGGCTGAGATTGTATCTTTCTGGGAGAGTGTCGCATGTTCTGGCTGTGAATAGTGTTTCATCTGATGCCTTTGAGCAGAAAAAGGGGATTTCCACAAGGGCCATGCCTTGGCCCGTTGTTCTCTGTTCTGTATGCAAGTAAACTTTTTGAGATTGATAGTTGTTTCCACCCAGAGGTCCATGTGTACAGAGACGGCTCTCAACTCTACATTTCCTTTAATCCTACCATGACAGGGTGCATAACCGCAGTTAGGAATTGGATGACGCAAGATTAACTTAAAATTGATGGTAAAACTGAGGTTCTGTTGGTTGGTACTAAACAGCAACTTGCTTAAGTCCATATAAATTGCATTAACTCAATTATATGAAGGCTTGACCAACCTAATTATTATGCATATTTTTATTTGAAGGACAGCATTTGTCCAATGTCTATGAAACTTTGCAGAAAGTGTGTTATTATTAATCGGTGTTATTATTAATTTGTCAAAATATTTTGCATCAAATTTTGGTCACATGACCACAAAACAACTTATCACGTTTACATCCTTTACGCAACAATGGGGAACATTTATACTTCAAAATTTTGAAATCATTTGGCGTTAACACGTTTAGTACAACTGTGCATACCGAATGCCATCTTTTAATGTTGTACTCCGTATTTGCCTTGTAAGATATTTGGATGTTTATCATGTCACATGACCTATTTTTCCTCTTTACATGTGGGCATAATTAAAAGGCGGCATGACAAAGCTTTTAGAAGGGGTCATCGAATACTTAAGAAACAAGATTGATATAACATAGCTGAATGTTCCCCATTTTTGAGTAAAAAAATATACCTGTTATAAGTCGATTTTGGGTCATGTGACAAGAATGTGATACGAAACATTTTGGAAATGTTATAACAATACCGATAACTAACTGCCTGCTAAGTTTCATAGGCCCTGCCTGGACAGATGCTTTCCCGTCAAATAAAAACATGCATAATAATTAGGCTGGTCAAGCCTTAATACACTTGAGAAGGTTGGACATTTAGAAGATTTCCTGATGAGCTGTGTCAAGAAGTATGGCTTGATGCCAACCTCAACATGAAGGATCACATTAATAAACTTTGTAACAAAGAATTTCATTACATTTATAACATTTACAGATTACAAAATAAACGGGGTAGTTTCTAAAGAAACTGTGGTGCTGCGTCGGTGGGGAAGTAGTACACAAAAATTTGGTTTTATCAACGGAGTTGATAATACAAATTTACCACAGTACAGGGATTCTAAAAGCTGACGTTTCAAGGGTTAGTCCTTTGTCAGAGCGAATCGAGGAATTATAGATTGTGTGTAGTTTTTATAGTGGAGTAGGAGCTACGCTATTGATGCTAACATGGCAACGTGAAAAACGGGA
>NC_090884.1:18859291-18866791 GCF_036669925.1 Montipora capricornis | reverse complement strand
CGGATCTAAGAGGATCTTTCTCAGTGCTAAGGTTGAGATCCCACCAGGGCATTTTGACATTTATAGTCTTCCACAGGTAGGAAAACAAGCAATAAATTGTAGAATTACACGGTAATCTAAAAGTGAATGCACAGAGAACATGAAAGACATTGAAAAAATTTTCTTCATTTGACTTTCATTTGCTCTAGGCCCCGTCTGGGGTTATAGAGGCAAGGGTACACACTCAGGTGAAGAAAAAGTTGGGCCCTAGGGATCCCCACGTCACTAAGTCCCCTCATTGATCTGCTGTGTTGCCAGCGTGGTAGCGTTGATGGTGTTGTGGCATAGCATGCCGGACTAGTAATTAAGGGAGATATGGGTTCGAGTCCCACTCAGGGCAAAAAAACCAAGTTTTCGGACGAGTGTGTCGAAAGGTAAAAATGCACTGTGTGTGCTTCTCTCTTCAACTGCGTAGAGCACTAATTGGAATCAATGTCAAATGCTGGTTTTTGAAGAGAGAGGGAAAACCTGAGTACCCAGAAAAGAGCTGAGTAGAGAACCAACAAACTCAACCCACATACGACACCGAGTCTGGGAAGCGAACCCAGGCCACATTGGGGGGAGGCAAGTGCTCTCACCGCTGCATCATCCCTGCATCCGCAGTATTTCAAACAAGGAAAAAATGTCATCAAACGACAATATCCAGCTGATTGGAAAATATACATGTAGGCAGCTGATTTTTGAGCCTCTGGGGTGACTTATCAACAATGTGGCAACATTCTACATTTGCGGTGACTGTCATACAAACAGTTTGTGTGGGAAAAGGTATTCTCGTTGCATTTCTTTGAGTGTATTTTTGGTAGCAAAACGTTTTCGTCTGATATTGATTCTGTATTAAAAAATCATCATATCATTGTGACATCTGGTTATACTCCCGCTGTCTTGATTGTCATAAAACGTAGACTCCACTTTTCATTTTGCACGATATGTGTTATAAAAGGAGATTCGACCGTGTATTGTACTGAAAAATTTCATCTTGTGAGTTTTGTACATTCACCTTCTTTCTAAGATGTTTCCTTAAAGAAGTTCTTGCGGTGTCAACTTCTAACCGCAAAAAAGTTCTTGCAGCTGGTAGGATTATGGCGCAAGGAGCCGCGAGATTAAGTTGCCGGCCTGCGGATGCAAAAAGAAGTTCTTGCGCATGCATTATTTTTGGGTTGTATTTTACTACCAGTACTGATAGTAAATGAACAAAATACAAACTAATAATTGTAAATGAATAACTAATGGCTATCGTTGAATTTCTCAGCCTACTTAGCCTGCAAAGGCAGACGTATTTCTGGCCACCATTTCCCTTCCATGAAAAATAGCATTTGCGGACACAAGGTCTTAAACGATTTTTGTGATGTACAATGTAACTACTTTTGTTTTTTGTTTGGTGGGGGGCAAATCGCGTTGTTTGAGAGAAGAGACAGTCTGGTGATCTCCGCCAATTTGTGCAATTGTTTTTTGCTAGCAGGATTATTAACTGTGGCCTTTGAAACAAACACTTATTATGAATGAAATGCCAGAAAAAATTCCTGCGGTGGTAGATGTTGCATTCTTTCGTGGACAAAATGTTTGGTTGCAAAGGAGAAAATAAATGTATTTGGTAAGAGTGCTTTGGACATTGCGTTTTGATACTTTGACCAACAAAGATAGATCTGTGTGGAATGAGGGAAGCTAGCTATCTTCTGCACGAAATGCTATGATCGACCTATACCATACAAGAATGCCATATGTAAAGGGGACGAAATTGAGGAGTAAATTAAAAGACAGTTTGATGGTGACATTCCACTAAGAGTTAAAGTGGTACTATGGTCAAAAAATCACTTCCTATTTTTCTTCAGATTTTGAAGGAAGGTTTGCTTAACACCTGCCTGGCAAAATTTTGAGCTTTGATTGCAAAACACAAGATAAAAAATCACAAACCTCGAAACTCCTGTGCTGCATATTAATTCGGTAGGAAAATTCCTGTGAAAATAAACAATTGAGGCTTAAATCTTGGGTCACTTAGTGTTTAGTTAACATAGTTTTGAAATCGAAAAGGTAAAAAAGATTTGATTTTATGATTATTGTACCACTTTAAGAGATTAGCATCACAGAAAGAGAAATGTCCGAGTTTTGGCAATGCTTGCTTGGTTGTTTCACGTCTACTCGTAAAGTGAAAGCATCAAGAAAAGCACCCAGTAAAATAGTCCCGAGTGCCATTGTAAGCCCCAGATGTATGCATAAGCCTGTTGCATTGCGGGTTCTTAGCCCTTCACCAATCCTTGTGCCAAGACCACTTTGTTAAAAGAACCTTTGGAATTTTCATTTCAGTGGGAGTTTGTAAAGCAGAGACTAAAAACACTGAGGCATTGTCTCTTCCAGAATCAGAGAAAAGGCGACCAAACAACAATTTACTGTAGAATATTATAGTAAAGCATATTAAAAGCGATGGTAAATCGCAATCACAGGTTTCTTATCAGACGAGCACCACACAGACGAAAACACCACAAGCAAGGCTTAATAAAGTAGGGACTTTTCAAATCGTGTTGGTAATTTGACGAAAACATCAGGTGTCTTCTCCACCACATACTTGATTGCATCCTCCTTGGTGGCTACTTAACTTTTTGTTACCAAATGTTTTGCGAACTTTTCAAATCGCATCCTCCATGTACTCCCCCGTATTGTCCGCTATTGTTTTGAATTGTTTTTATGCCTGTTTACGTGGACAACACACAATTACTTTGCGTGTTGCCTGTGTGTTGATTCTAGAGATTCTGATTGGCTAAGAATTTTATGTCACATAAATCGTTTATCAGCTTGATTCTGCAGACACTATTTTGGGGGAGAGGGAAAGAACCATGTGAAATACATCTGATCCTCAAAATCTATGGTTATTTTCATGTACTGTCTTTAGCTACACGAGAGTATTGCTAAGCTTGTGACAGAGAATCTCCTTGTCAAAAGATGGCTATTTAAGATGGACAGTGAGTTTGATGGAAGAGGAACAGGTTAGCTCTACTTATAAACAAATCTCTCTCAAACACGTTCCATAAACTTCATATAATTAAACGCTTTTCGCATTTTTGCAGCATTCTGTGATGTAACTTCACACCTGGAGTGTTACTCATGGGCTCTGAAGGAGTGCCAGCGATATGGTGACAAATGGAGCCAAAGATGGGCTCACGAGCCCACTCTCGTCAGAATATCAGCAGAAGTACCTACAATTATTGCTCAACATGCTACTCCAGTTAACAAAGAGCTGTACCCAACATGGAGTATTTTCGTCCAATATTTTCTTAAAAGAGGTGAGAGAATTCTTAAGAAATGCGGTGACAATCATCGGCCAGGCCTGTTTAGAGCTGCTATGGATTACTCATACATGTATATATAAAATGACATGAATTCAGAGTTGACCTTTGGGCTCCATTTGGACAATTCACTTTCTGGACAGTGTAATGTAAAATTAATGCTGCACAAAACAAACTGAAATATCTATGTCAAGTAAATAGAAACCAAAGTAAACCGAATGTAAGTTACAAAATTAAAACCTGTCATCGGGGAAATGCAACTTCTACAACAGCAAAAATCCCCGCTTTTATAGGAGAAGGTTGATGTCCAATTCGGACACTGGAATCCCTTTTGAAATGGGTTTGCTCTTCGGGATTCAAGAAAAGCCTGTGTGGTATTGTCAGAGATTAGTCCTTGAACATAATAATAATAATAATAATAATAATAATAATCGACGAGTTATTAAGGAATATAAACTCTTGTTCCTTTCTCAAATGTTGGTTCGTTAGTTATTACCAATTGGTTTGTAAATATGTTTAACAGTAGGGATTGTTACACAATAGTGCCTTTTCCTACTTATATTTGTAAGCATACTTACGTTCTACATACTGCATAATAATAATAATAATAATAATAATAATAATAATAATAAGCCCACGAGGGCTGAAAAATACCAAGCTGAGATCTGGCGTGGGTTAGCCTCTACCCAACTATAAGTCAAATAGTATCTTCACCAATATGAGTAGTAGAAATATATGGAATTCATACCGCATTGCTCGTTGCGCGGGTCAACAAGGAGTGCGTCCCTCAGTGAGTGGTCAGGCTGAGGTCGAAAAATTGGCTACTGATCTACCATCTCAACCTGCAGTGGCGGACAACCCAACTGAGAGTCACTCCCAACAGGGTCCTTCCACACCAGGACGGACAGGTAACAACACACATAGAAGAAACACTAGACAAATGGACGCGAGAGGATTACATTGAAGTCATATTCTGTTATTACAAGGCAAAGGCCGACCCCAGTGAAGGAGTAACAAAAGATACTTCAGAATGTGGAGGAAAAGAAACCCAAATGAAAGACCCAATCTAACAGACAACGCACTGATGAACCAACGTATATTTATTGAAAAACAAAATAAACTAACAGGAATCGAACTAGATAACATCAAGCAACGGGTTGAAAATGAAATGAATGTACAAAACAACCAAACAAGTAGTGTAGCAGATGGTGTGGTTGTAGAAGAAACCAACAGCCGTCATGAGGAACCAATTGAAGAAGAGGTAGAACCATCACAAAATTCAGCTGAGATCAATGACCTAGTTAATGAAATTAAGGCTAGAGCTGAATGGGAAAACATCGGGATGGTAGAGAGGCCCCCCTCTACCCAAGATATCAATGAACAGAAAAACTGAGCTGTTGATCACACAAGGAAACCAAGCAATCCAGCTGATAATAGCAGAAGAAGTGCTCAACCTCAATAACATCAACCTGCTACAATATGTCACTGTGTACGTAATATCTGAAACGTTGGGTAAAACGCCAGAAATCCCAAAGACAAAGAGCAATAAAAGGCAGCTACCAAAAAAGAAAGCAAGCATAAAGAATCAGATTATAACAACAAACCAAGAACTGCAAGCAGCAAGAGAATCCCTCAAAATGAGAATTCAAGCAAAAGCCCAAAGAATTAGGAGATATGTAAAGAGAAGTAAACAATTCAGTCAAAACTAGATGTTTGCAAACAACAGAAAAAAGTTCTTCAGAAGCCTTGGTAAAGAACAGATATCAGTTGAAAAACCACCTAAGAAAGAAGCAACTGAAACATTTTGGCGGTCCGTCTTGGAGGACAATAGAGAGTACAACCACTTAACAGAGTGGATAAAGAGAGAGGAGCAGAAATATACAGATATAGAATACCAACCATGGGAGGACATAAGCTTAGATGAGTTGCAGACTGCTTTAAAGAAAACAAGCAGCTGGAACTTCAGGAAGTCGCCATCCTGATGCGGGTCCTAACTTCTGGCTCAAACAACTTACAGCACTGCATCATCACCTCCTCAATGCATATAACCAAGTAATAGAACAGCCAGAAAATCTGCCTGATTGGTTCACAACGGCACAAACATACTTTACTACCAAAGAACAAAGACACAGAGAACCCTCAGAGCTATAGACCAATTGACTGCTTATCAACATCCTACAAAGTGCTCACATCGATTTTGACAGAAAGAAGCTACACCCATATCACAAAGAATGATACAATACCGGAAGAACAGAGAGGTTGTGCCAGGAATTCGTATGGGTGTAAAGATCGGCTACTAATAAACAAAATGATCATAGAAGACTGCAAAAAGAAGAAAAAGAACTTGGATAGATTACAGAGCTTGGATAGATTACAGAAAAGCCCATGATAGCCTCATGGTTGGATACTGAAGACGTTACACATGTACAGATTTAATGAAAAACTAATTAAGTTCATGGACGCCTCAATGAGCGACTGGAAAACTACAATGAAGCTATTTTACAACGATGGATGTATCACAACGGATCAGATCATGATCAAAAGAGGGATCTTTCTAGGAGATTCATTCTCGCCACTGCTATTTTGCCTAGCCCTTGTGCCTTTAACATCAGAACTGGCTACATCTGGGTATGGTTACATGATCTCAAACACAAGTGCTCCAATCAGCAATCGGTTTTATAAGGATGATCTAAAACTGTACCACAAGAACGAGCGAGAACAAATTGGAGAAATGAAAGTAGTGAAACAGTTCAGTGATGATATCGGTATGGAATTTGGACTTGAGAAATGTGCCAAAGCCAGTTTCAAGAAAGGTAAACTGACCTCGACTGGAAACAAAGTAATAGATGTTGACACAGAAATACATGAGTTGGACCAGGAAGGAGTATACAAATACCTGGGTGTGGATGAAAGCGATGGTATCCAGCACAGCAAAATGAAAGAGGAGATACGAAGAGAATATAATAGGAGAGTAAGATCGATCCTAAGAACTGAGCTCAATGGAAGAAACAAAATGGAAGCTATCAATAGTCTTGCAGTCCCAGTTGTGCAAAACAGTTTTGGCATCATAGACTTGAGAATCTCAAAATTGAAGAAGATTGACACAAAAACACGCAAAATATTGAACAAGCAGAAGATGTTACACCCTAAAGCAGATGTGGAAAGGCTGTACATTCCAAGAAAAGATGGAGGAAGGGGCCTGATTGAAGTAGAAGCAGCATTCAAATCAGCAACAATAAGACTCGATCATTATCTGAAGCACAAAGCAGTTGCTTGAACACGATCGATCTAAATCTATAAATTCAATAATCAAGAATGCTACTAAGTTCAAAAGGGAAGTAACAATGCCAGAGTTTGAGAACAGAGAAGATAAATCAGTCTCAGAAAATGCTCTGGCCCTGAAACACGTATTCAAGTCTAAGATGAAATCAATGAAACGAGGAAAGTGGAAAGACAAAGCTTTGCATTTCCAATATCCCAAGATCCTAGAGAAGCCCCACGTAGACTCAATCACCACCAACAAATGGTTGTCAAGCAATCTGAAAGGAGAAACAGAGGGACTACTTGTGGCAGCTCATGATCAAGCAATAAACACCAGAAACTTCCAGAAAGTAATATGTGGCCAGCAAGTGGAGAGCAAATGCAGAATATGTTCGCAATATGAAGAGACAGTGGACCATATTGTATCTGGATGTGAGGTCTCAGCCAAAACAGAGTACATCACCAGGCACAACAATGCAGTGTACAGCCGCTCATCTCTTGTCTACAGGAGGTGAAGCCAAACAATGCTAGTTTGCAGATGATGCGACAGGGTGTGGATCACTAAAGAACATCAGGATGTGGTGGGGTGAGCTGACGATAACCGGACTGGACTTACGATGTTATCCTAATGCTGGAAAATGCAGACCTGCTACGAAGCCTGATAAGGAGGAGACTGCTAGACTCATCTTTGAAGAAACATCATTTAACATCACCACAGAAGGACGGAAGCATCTGGGTGCAGCGCTGGGTTCCAGGTCCTCTCTTGAGCAGTATGTTAATGGTAAAGTCGAAGAATGGGTGGGGCAGGTGACAAAATTGGCTGAGTTTGCTTTGTCGCAGCCCCAGGCTTGCTACGCAGCGTTCACTTTTGGATCAAAACACTGCTGGATGTACTTTGCCTGATATAGAAGATCAACTCGCA
>NC_090884.1:18799291-18846791 GCF_036669925.1 Montipora capricornis | reverse complement strand
GAAACTTTATTATTAAAAAAAAAATTATATATATATATATAATAGTAAAAAAGCATTTGTAAATTTATGATTGGTTCTTGAGGATGCGATTGAACCTAAGGAGAAAATTTCGCTTGTGCCTGCAAGGCGATACGAGTTCATTACGTTTGTTGAGCGTTGCCATGTCCGGTTTATATAGAATATAGAATTTCTCGGTACTACATAGATTACATCGTTTAGCAAGGTTGCTATAAGATTTGGCCTTGGCTAGAATTTTCCAGGAGATTGCGAAGTCTTTCTTTTGGTCTTTTAGCTGCCATAGATGTTTGCACAGTTCGGTGTCATTCTTTTTACTTTCGTTTTTGAATGACATTTGGTGGTTTCGCCATCTCGTCTTGAACTCAGTGGCGGTGAGGCCGACGTACGTCTCTGTGCTTTCGGCGGTCGTGATGGTGGCTTGATACACTACTTCCTTGACTTTATAAAACTTTGGCAACCACGTTGGTTAAATTTTTCGTCGCTCCTGCCTTCACATCAACCACAGTCTGGTTTCTGTATTGGTCGCTGAGGTCAGGAAAACCTTTGTTTTTTTCTATCCTTTGAGAATTCTCATCGCTTGCATCCATGCTTTCATTTTTACAAGAATTTACAAATAGAACTATAGTTGTTTACACTTGCTTATTACGATGACCTAAAAGTTCCATGATGTGAGTGGGGGGAACATTTTTATCATTACGTTTTTGTATCATCATTTTTGTTGCGCTGTGATTTGTGAGCGGTGGCTTCTCTTCGATTTGCTATAGTTTCTTTACCCTTATATCACTTGTTTTAAACCAATGTTCACCAAATTCCTTTGAATAGCTGGGCCTCAGCAGTCAGCATTTGAGTTTGGTCTTTTCTCAGGATAAATTCTTTAAACAAACATGGGGCTTCTTTTATCTTGATTATCTTGATTGTTGACCTCGTCGTCTGTTATAGCCTCTGCAGCGTTTGGATTGTTGCCCTTTCCTTCCTTTCCCTGCAGCTTGCTTTCAGGTTCTAAAGTTTTTCGAGTTTAGGCAAAGTCAAGGTCATCTGTTATGTTTTTTTGGATATTTACAAGCTTTCAAGTGGTGGTTGAAGCTTGAAAAAAATCCTCTAAGGCTTGAATGCTGGAATTCATCTCCGTCTTTTCTCTCGACAGTTATTATAAATTGACTCAGGAAATCATTCAGCTGCTCTGGCGGAATCTCTTCCAGTTTTGACTCCTCAATCTGTTCTTTCAGAAAACGCCAAATGGCAATATCTATCTGTGTTTTTGGTACATTTTCTTGTTTTGCTGCTCCTGAATAAAGTCATTTATGGGCTGTAATCTAACGCTAGAAATTGTAAAATTGAAGTTTCTGCCGTCTCAATAAGTTGACTCTCCACTCCAACCCCTTTCAAGTTGTTTAAGCGACCAATGACGAAGCTAAGTTTCAAGTTTAACTGATGAGTAAGGCAAAAACCCAGTACTTCTGACAGCTTCTATGTGAACATAAACAGCTGCAAACTGGGTTTTGAGACAGCAGATTTTACAGTTAACATCTCAGTATGCTTAGATATACGGTAATTTTCTTTAGTTAATCTGAATCTATGGTGAGTGATTCTGGATTCTGGTCAGTGGATACTTTGTTTTGACAGGTGTCAATTGACCAAAACATGGATGTCCAATATCAAAAATGTATGCTGGTAAACTAGCGTGATAGTGGTCACATTGGCCTACATGGAGGGGCAGACATATAGACGGTCGATGACGTCAAAGCAAAAGTTCTCGTATCAATGGGTTACCATATTTTCTTAACTATAGTGCTCCGCACGAACTCTTTAATTGTCCAAATGGTATCATTTCTCCTTCCAAATTATTTTGCGCTTCTCTCAATTTATATATTTGTTTAATCTCGATATAATTATTTCGCCCACTTTTTCGACAAATATATATATTCTTTATGGTTAGTAGATGATGTAGTTCACCTTTGGAATGTCCTCATGTAAGTCCCTATTGAAAAGTTCCCTATCTTCCAAAACAACATGGCGGCTGTTATTTTTTTTTTAATTCACTGGTGAATGTCATACGAGGGGCAAGAAATCACTTGTCTACCAACAAGGTTGACATGTCAGAGTTCTTGTGTCGAAAATTTGATCAATATGAACGAAGTGTGAAGTTGCCGTCATCTAGAGTGAAGGAATGGCATCCCTGTCAAATTACTTTTGTTAAGATTTGGAGATCTTAATGGATACCATGGGAGATATTTGAGAAGCGCTTGATGCTTGAAGTTTTCGTAGCCAATTTGAAGCTGAAGGGCAAGATGCTGCCCGAAATCTCTGCACTGTAGAAAACACAGGAAAAACGGAAAGACCAAGGTAGAACATAACTAACACCCAGATAAGAGCGCTTGGGGAGGAAGAATTTCGATGGGCAGATGTGGCACGATTACTCGGAGTTTCACCACGCACATGACGGAGAAGAAGACAAAGATTTTAAATGCCCGCTGGCGATAACTTTGGTAGCATTCCTGATGATGTGCTGGATAATCTAGTAGGTGAAATTCTTCATGTAACACCTCAGGCAGGCCTTCGCATTGTACAAGTAGCTTTGAGAAGTTGCGGCGTTCGAGTACAGAATAAGAGAATTCGTGACTCTTTAATAAGAGTTGATCTGATTACTTCAGCGTTACGAAATGCGAGGCCTGTAGTTAGAAGAAGGTACAGTGTGCCCTTTCCAAATGCATTGTGCTAAATACGGAGCGAGGGTGCGTGGGTGCATAGGGTAGTTGAAGGAAACACTGAACTCCAAGTGCCTTTTACCCCTCCTTTTACCCCTAGGGAAAAGGTGCAAAACTTAAAGGTGGTGGCTCTGAACTACAAAACCGTTCCTATGGACCCCTTTAAATAGTCATTTCTTGAGTCCCTTTAGCTTTACAGTTATCCTGTTTTGCGAAGTGTGTTCTATTCAACATTTCTTTGTCTGGTTCGACTCACAACCATATTTGGTAAATCACGTAACAAAAACAGAAAATGCCTTAGAGTTAACTACGTTTTTTCACAAATTTTAACACAACAGTATGAGAACATTCTAACATAAAATCTGTAGCATGGATGTTAAAGAAATTTATTGTCAAAAAAATTATGACATCATAAAAAAAGCTTCGTACATCAAATGGGACAAACCTACTCTTAACCAAAAGCTACGTGTTAGCCTATCTCTTTCCGTTTAGTCTCTTTGGTTATTCATTTTTCAATTACGATTTTTATTTTAGTTTTTAGTTTTTAACGGCTTCGGCCTACGAAGAGTATCTTGCAAGTATCTACTTACAAATCCATTTAATTTGTTTTTGGAAGTAAGCGAATAATGTATCAATTTATCAATTGTATTTTTCTTATAATTAGGTTTAATTCAAATTGTACAACTCATTCACAACTGGAGATGGCATAAGTATGTCGAAACATGTCTTGTAAAACAATTTAAAATGTTGCTTTATTTCCTCAAGTAATTAAGTAATTTTATCTAAACTATTTTCCATCACCAACCTTCAAAGAAAACAAGACCTCCTTGTCAGTTGCTGCCATACCAGTCATTACGAAGTTAATTATCTATTCCATCGTCATTCAGAAACTCTACATCCAGCATCGGTTTTCTTGTGATGTCTATCCCTAACCCTTGTCATGCTCGATTGTTGATTAACGATTACAGTCTGCCTGGGCAGATGGCATTTCAGTGTTTCACTGTCATTGCAGTGAAGGGGTTCCTTTTGGCAACAACTGCAGTGTGAAGCGGCAAATTATCAACTTTATTGGTGTTAGCTTCTTGTCTTTCTGTAAATTATAATGCACCATTCCAGTTGATGTTAACTCTCACTAATACCAAATTGTATAATGCCATAAAGAATTGTTTTGTTTGACAAAACATAATGCTTCCGTGAAAAAGGGTGGGAAAAAGAAAGCCTTAAAGCCAGCAAAAAATGGCAAAGCAATGGGCCAGCAAGCAAGCAAATGCAAAACACAACTACAATGCCAGCCCCAAACTACTCAGGAGCGACCACTGACCAATGTAGACGCATTGGACACAGAAAGAACCGAAGAAAATCATGCCACCAAGAAACAGAATCTTACTTGAACAGTCGACATGTGCATGTACTGTACTTGTTCATATAGCGTACTCTGTTTGTTACAGTACTGTACGTGTAAAATGTTCTTCATTTTATATCTGCTTCAGCAAAAGATAATGATAATGATAAATGATAATGTACATACTCTTGTATTTTTGTTCAGTATTTTAAAATACGTGTCACTACGATGAATGACACTAATGAATGTTTTTTTTCTTCCTATTGTTTATTCGAAAAATACCAACGTTTGTCAGTTCACGTTAATGATTGACCATTTTCGATTAAACGATTGTATGAAGGTGCAATTGATTGTGCGTCTCTATGCAAATTGCATTATTGTATGTCTGCCATTGATTGTCATACTGTGCAATTGATTTTCTAATGGCGTTAATGATCAACCATTGCCAAAGGTGCAATTGTTTATCCGTTTATGCTATTGAATGTTATATAATAACCCAAGTTATTCACGGATTTTGATTGGTTCTTGCCTATGATCTATTAGAGGACAGACGCACGATTGACGTCACCATCAGCTTTTATGCGAATAAAGTTTAGTTCTTTATTATATAAAACAAATAGATTCCATGTAGCCGTGGGTCTGTTCAGTAATAGATCACAGAAGACGTCAAAATGTGGTAAGAACATCAGTGACACACTCGGCTATCGCCTCGTGTGCCACTTGTTCGTTCGCGTTAATGAAGTTCATGGAAGTGCTAACGAACGTATATTTGTCGTATTGTTTCAACTGTTGACGTAAATGAGTGTATATTTTGCTTAAATGAACACTGAGCAAAAGGTGTTTAAACCTTACCCCCTTTCTTATTGTTATCTTTTAAGGAAAAGGCTGGTACAATTTTTACATTGATTGACAGTTCAAAACGAGAGCATTTAGGAATGTGGTAAGTTAACAGGAACCCACCAGATCTTATTACTTGATGGCCTGCCGCAGGCGGTCATCAAGGTATAAAATCTTATTATTTGTGGAAAAAATATCACCTCCTTACAAGATCACATGGCATTAAAACAGGACCTATACTCTCTCAGGGGTTGAACAACTGCGGGCAAAATTATCTCTTCACAGAGAATTGCATCAAAGCGACTGTGTCTCCAGGGGATCCCCTTGCGTTGCCAGTATTCCATCTACAATCTACTACCTTATGTTTTTACTTGCTTGCCAGCAAATGTTGTAGATTTTCGTAGCCGAATTTTGCCTTTGTGAAGTCAAAAAGATTCATGGCGTCGGGTCGTGTTTCACCTTCCTTTTCAAGTGAGATTAACCTTTCTATCATCCAAAAATGGCAGAACTTGTCACGCTAGTTGTCCTTTAGGGTATACGAAACAATCCCACTGCATGCATGCTCCTATAGGAACAAATTTCCGACAGCACTTTGGGACACTCTCTCGTGTCGAGTATTCTCGACATCCGCAGTGGGAGTCATGTAATCCTATGTCGAGTATACTCGACAACTGCAGTGAAAGAATTAATTAATTAATAATTAATTAAATAAGGAGGTCTGGGCCCGGTTGTTCGAAAGCCGATTAACTTAATCCAGGATTAGTGTAAACTTTTGTTTCATGTTTTCAACTTTTTGGTGAAAATTTCTTTCGTTTACTTTTGTTTTCCAAGATTGGCTTCTTCTAATGTAAAGTTTTGCCAAATATCAGCGTTGAACAGTATTTAGGAGAAAAGAAGTAAACTCCTTGGTTAATTTTTAATCTGGGATTAGCGTTAATCGGCTTTTGAACGACGGGGCCCTGGCACTTAAAAGTACTTGGTCCCTGTTCTGACTTAACAGCAACAGTTGAAAAGGAATGTTTTCACAATCTTTCCTTCCTCTAATTTTGTTGAGTGTAGTGTAAACGAAAAAGCAAGATTTTAACGTAGAATTCGAAATTAACACATACTTGTGATGTTCCCAAATTGGTTTGACTCTAAAGTTTCAGAACTTTTAAACATCTTTCGCTTTCATTAATTCCGACTTGTATTTGAGATCGATCTTTATCCTGTGTACTACTCATGACATTTTTCCTTATTTTAGTGTTATGAGTGATGACCTACAAGGCTCGCTGTCTACCTTTGCTCGTAATCTTTCTGTCATTCACCAGGAAATTTCTGCTCCAAACATGCAAGGAGAGAGTAACTTCCAGGTAAGTGACACTAGTTATTTCCCGCGAAATGGACAAAATTTGTTGTACTGCAGGGTATGTGGTATGAAAAAGGAGCCAAGTGTCACTGTGTATATCATAGAACCAGGTTTTAATCAGTAGCTATGCTGAAAGGGTTTTTGATTTTTTAATCAGTAGCTTAGCTGAAAGGACTTTTGCATCTACAGTGACTTTTCAAGATTTCGTTACATTTTAAGACCAGGTCACACCAGGCGATAAGTCGCTGCAACACGTCGTGGAGACAAGTCTCCGCAACAATCCGCCCTGTGTGACACGGTTAATTTTGTGAAAATCGTTGTCGCTGCGGCAGAATTATGTCGCTGCGATCAGTTGCACGAATTCTAACCAGTTTGAGTTTGTGAAACTGATCGCGGCAACAAAATAAGCGAAAGCAGCGTTGTCGCACCATGTGTACACTTCCGGCAACAAGTCGCTGCACCAAAACATAAATAAGGCGTTTACGAAACGAGGACGACGACGGCTACGAGGAATTCATTTAAAGATGCAAGTTCGCGTTATTCATATCACTACGAAACTCGTTTCGCGTTAAAAATGTGTAGTAACTGTCGAGGAATTAAACTGGCATGAGTGGGTTAGAAGCGTAGAGAGAGAACTGAAAATTCATCGTCATGTGCTAACGTCCTCCACAGAACCTTGAATTTGGTCATTTCACGTCGTCGTTGCCGTCGGCGTCGTCGTTTCGTAAGTTCAGTAGTATACCAAGACGAAGTGGGGGTTCTGCGGCGGGTGGAGCTGTGGAGCCCTGAAGCTCCACAACCCTAACCCCAACCCTAACCTTAAACCCTAGCCTTTACCCCTATCGAACGAACTAACCCTTCATCCAAACGGGTTAAAAATTATTTGTTCAGTTTTCGTCTCTTTTTCTCAAAGATCAACATTGCTGTAAAGTAGTTAAAACGCAATAGCACTATTATTTTCTATCAACAATGACCTGAAAGTCTGATCGTAACCGTCACACAAGATTGAACAAATACAAAAGAGGTGTAGTGTTATGGAATCACAAAAGTAGCACTAAAGGTTTGTTGTTTAAAGCAAAAGGCGATTTTATTTGCATAGATTCGTAATGTAAGAAAACAGACATCTATGTCAAAGGTTGAAGTGTGGGACGTGAAAAAAGTTACACTTATTAAGACAAAGTGTAAGCCATCACACATACATTACACAACCATCTCAAGAGAGCAAGCGCAAGTGCTGCTACGTGACTTCAATATTTAATAACTTACACGGGATCGTCACAATTGATTGCACATATACAAACTGCACAATGAGCTATGTCCACACGCCTGAACATGCCAAATTGGCGTCACAATGACAACTAGTTTCATCAAGTTAAATTAGTATCATACCAAGATAAATTCAGACACTGGGGAAACATATGTCCATTTCAACCCGAGTGCTGGCTGAGTGTGGAGCAGTAAAGTAGTTTATGAGTAGCCTGGCTTTCATCTGTGATATTTGTGAGAAACAGTTCCCCCAGAGAAATCTTGTACGACATAAGGAATCTATTCACTATGGAAGTTCTTTTACTTGCGAACGGTGTGGTGATGCCTTTTAATCGAAAAGTTGCAATGAAGCGGCATATGAAGAAACATTCTCAAGAGAAGACCCACCAATGTCAATATTGTTCTCGCAAGTTCTATCGCCACAATAAGTGTTTGGAACACCAGAAAGTATGCGATTTTGAGAAGTTCGAGGAACGCCGAGGCTGCGGCAAGCGAAAATATCCCGAAGGAGAAGAAAATGGAGAGCAGAAAGCAAAACAATCGAGAGGGGATGACGCAACGGTCAATGCGACTACGGAGGGGAATGATGTGCACTCGGGCGAAGATACTGGTTGTTCTGAGAATCCTTGCGCTTTGACGACCGCAATGAAAGACTCCCTGAAAACCTTCAAGTTCAAGCCTCGAATTCAAGAGAAACACGACCTCAGGATGTTATTACATGGTAAGAAAAGGTCACTAGCCAATCGCCTAAGCCAAGAACTCAAAACCAAGAGGGGACTCAAGTGGTTCGTCAGTGTTCGAGTTAAGTTAATGAAACCGGAAGGAGATGGTTCTGATGAGATCTTAGAACCTCATTTTCGTAGTCTTTGCATGACAACCTTGAACGATCATAAAATTGAAGAACAACTCGGCAAAGCAAGCCAGAAGATTTTAAGCGCTTTCTCAACGTATCAGAAGGAAGGAAGTGGTTGGACGCTATCTGAAATCCTGCACCTTGATTTGAACGTGGCTCAGTACAAACCATTGAAAGGTTCTAATTATCTGCCTTTACCCAAGAAATTACAGGATAAAAAAGCCATCATTAACGTTGACAACGAGGATAACAAGTGTTTCATGTAGAGCGTATTGGCGGCCTTACATCCAATTCCCCGCAAATCTAACCCAGAGCGCATATATCATTACCGACCCTATGTAGATGAACTGAACGTGGATGGTATCGAATTTCCTGTACCTATCAGTAAGATCCCAAAGTTTGAGAAGCAGAACAAGATTGCCGTCAACTTGTTTGGATTTGAAGAAGGAGATTTGTTCCCCGTATACATCACTAAGGAACGCGAGTTTCCGGTGCATGTCAACTTGCTGTTGTTTTCAAGAGGGGAGAAACGCCATTACTGTTTAATCAGAAATCTCAACCGCCTACTTTCCAACCAAACAAGGCACAAAGCTCAAATGTGTTACTGTCCTTATTGTCTACATGGATTTGTTCGGGAGCAGCTACTTGAAGACCACAAGCCACTCTGCAGTCAGCATGGACCTCAGAGGATTGAACTACCAAATGAGGATAACATGTTTCTCCAGTTTAAGGATTTCCAATAACAGCTACGAGTCCCCTTTGTTATTTACGCTGATTTCGAGAGCCTGACCGCCAAGATTCAGTCCGCCTCACCAGATCCTAGCAAATCCTCGACGGAGAAATTTTCATGCACCGGAAACTCGCGTTCCTTAGTGATGTATACGGGGAACAAATCTCCTTCTTCAAATCCAAACAAGTTGACGGCAATCTTGTTCTGCTTTTCAAACTTTGGGATCTTACTGATAGGTACAGGAAATTCGATACCATCCACGTTCAGTTCATCTACATAGGGTCGGTACGCTCCATATGAAACACTTGTTATCCTCGTTTTCAACGTTAATGATGGCTTTTTTATCCTGTAATTTCTTGGGTAAAGGCACATAATTAGAACCTTTCAATGGTTTGTACTGGGCCACGTTCAAATCAAGGTGCAGGATTTCAGATAGCGTCCAACCATTTCCTTCCTTCTGATACGTTGGGAAAGCGCTTAAAATCTTCTGGCTTGCTTTGCCGAGTTGTTCTTCAATTTCATGATCGTTCAAGGTTGTCATGCAAAGACTACGAAAATGAGGTTCTGAGATCTCGTCAGAACCATCTGCTTCCGGTTTCATTAACTTAACTTGAACACTGACGAACCACTTGAGTCCCCTCTTGGTTTTGAGTTCCTTGGCTTAGGCGATTGGCCAGTGACTTTTTCTTACCATGTAATAACATCCTGAGGTCGTGTTTCTCTTGAATTCGAGGCTTGGACTTGAAGGTTTTCAGGGAGTCTTTCACTGCGGTCGTCAAATCGCAAGGATTCTCAGAACAACCAGTATCTTCGCCCGAGTGCACATCATTCCCCTCCGTAGTCGCATTGACCGTTGCGTCATCCCCTCTCGATTGTTTTTCTCTCTGCTCTCCATTTTCTTCTCCTTCCGGATATTTTCGCTTGCCGCAGCCTCGGCGTTCCTCGAACTTCTCAAAATCGCATACTTTCTGGTGTTCCAAACACTTATCATGGCGATAGAACTTGCGAGAACAATATTGACATTGGTGGGTCTTCTCTTGAGAATGTTTCTTCATATGGCGCTTCAATGCATCTTTTCGATTAAAGGCATTGCTACACCGTTCGCAAGTAAAAGAACTTCCATAGTGAATAGATTCCTTATGTCGTACAAGATTTCTCTGGGGGAACTGTTTCTCACAAATATCACAGATGAAAGCCACGGTACTCATAAACTACTTTACTGCTCCACACTCAGCCAGCACTCGGGTCGAAACACTTGTTTCCCCAGTGTCTGAATTTATCTTGGTATGATACTAATTTAACTTGATGAAACTAGTTGTCATTGTGACGCCAATTTGGCATGTTCAGGCGTGTGGACATAGCTCATTGTGCAGTTTGTATATGTGCAATCAATTGTGACGATCCCGTTCAAGTTATTAAATATTGAAGCCACGAAGCAGCACTTGCGCTTGCGCTCTTGAGATGGTTGTGTAATGTATGTGTGATGGCTTACACTTTGTCTTAATAAGTGTAACTTTTTTCACGTCTCACACTTCAACCTTTGACATAAATGTCTATTTTCTTACATTACGAATCTATGCAAATAAAATCGCCTTTTGCTTTAAACAAGAAACCTTTAGTGCTACTTTTGTGATTCCATAACACTACACCTCTTTTGTATTTGTTCAATCTTGTGTGACGGTTACGATCAGAATTTCAGGTCATTGTTGATAGAAAAAAAATAGTGTTATTGCGTTTTAACTACTTTACAGCAATGTTGATCTTTGAGAAAAAGAGACGAAAACTGAACTAATAATTTTTAACCCGTTTGGATGAAGGGTTAGTTCGTTCGATAGGGGTAAAGGCTAGGGGTTGGGTTTAAGGTTAGGGTTGGGGTTAGGGTTGTGGAGCTTCAGGGCTCCACAGCTCCACCCGCCGCAGAACCCCCACTTGGTATACTACTAAGCTCCCTATGAACCAATGAGAGAGCGTCATGTGTTCCACCATAGTGAATTAGTAAACTAGTTCACACATTCGCAGCGACTTGTTTTGCAAGTAGTACTTGTCGCAGAGACCTGTCGCTGCAACTTGTCGCCTGGTATGTCCTTTATGTGGCCTTCATGATTAAGTGTAACATGTATGTTTATTGGGACATCTTCATGTCTCATGCAAGAGAAATCTAAAACAATGATAATGCAAATTTTTTTTGGGCGGGGGAGAGGGGGGCAGAAGTGTATTATAGGATTTGAGAAAGTAGAGAATTTCCTTTACGAAGAGTGCAAGATATTTTTTATCAAGCTTCCTTATTGTAACAGAAATGCTGATCAATTTGACGGATTCCAATTACATTTTCATCATCCTATGGCAAACTAGACAAATTGAGAGCCTTTTTAATCTCAAAGACAAAAACGTTCACAAATCACATGTACTTTATAAAGGGGACTGTTCTTTCGATGATACTTACATCTGTGAGACCATGAGAAATGTGCAAGTGCGAATTGACGAACATTCCAACATTCCTTCGCATTCTTTTGGCAGGCGCATTGTCTGCGCGGCCAAATCCTTTTATAAGCGCAGAATACTTGGAAGACCTAATGATCCAACGATTGAAGAGTAGTTGAATAGACAAATCAAGTCCTATGTCGCGTCGTGAAGTACCTTAAAGATAAGTATGGGTTTAGCGGACGGTACTTTAATACCCTAATGATGACTTAATGTCAATAACGTTCGGTTTTTTACTTTTAAAATTTTAGCCTGGTAAATAGTATTTTAATTTTTGTTTCTTAGCCAGTCATTGATGATATAGACTCTATCCTGGGGACAACAGAAGTAAACAAACAGAACCCCCTTACCGTACCAGCCAAATCGCCTCAACTGCATGCTCCGCGGCCCAAAGAAATGCAGCGGATACTAAAAGAACACCAACAGCAAATGCACGCCATTGAAAGAGACAAGAAGGAAATGGAAGACGAAAAGGTAAAGCAGAGACTAGTCGAGGAACAGGGAAGATCGAATCAAGTACAAGATGGAGTTCAAGCTGGACAGGACAGTGCGCCCCCTCCAACCCCTGCGGCGGCTTTGTCGCCAGCTAGCTCAGCCTCCCTCCTTGCTAGACAGGACTCAACTGTTTCAAGCACCATTAAGAGTGTTAATATTTCCGCCAGTTACGATTTCTCAGGAAAGGGAGGTCATATGGGTGCTCCAGCCAACGCTATGCCAAATTCAATATCTAATCATCAAGCTCAAATGGCCGTGTCTTCTTCTCGTGCTCAATCAAAGGAGGATCTTGAAAGGAACGCAAATGGTTCTCAGTAAATAAGAAAGGAGAAAAAGCCTTACAACTCCAAAATTAGGGAAATGGTTTGTAAAGGCTCATTTGAACTCGTTTTACACGTTAGTGCTCAGCAGAATCTTACATCAATGATTAGTTTTTTGTGTTGATTAACAATGTATCCTAGAAATCTTTAATGTGTAGTTCAGTGCAATGATTCACCTCATCAAGGTATTATAGTTAGCCTTTCCTTAATGTAGAGAGTTAATCTTTAGAAAAATGTTTAACACTCGTGTAACGGCCGTACCTGCAGATTTTTTAATGAACTTTAAAACGGCTATTTTTTGCTTCACAGATACAGCGGTAACCTGATCTGAATATAAGTAGTGTTGACAATTTGTATACTTCCAAGAACCGTTAAGGTTACTGTCAACCTTAAGGGGCGTCTTTCGGAAAATCGCTCTCGTTCGCGTTGTTTTAGAAGAAACCCAAGGAAACTATATACAACTGGGAAGATAATGAAATGTAGTATTTTAAACTGACCTTGTCTGCTCCGCTGAATTAATAAACCTTGCGTTAACACGGACATCTAAATAAACTGTACCGTATCACTTTGGAAGTAATAAGGTAGCAAAGCGTATGAGGCGTTTTCTATATTCCAATTGCTTCTTGGGAAAATCCATTGTAAAGTTGCCAATATACTTTTTTCTAACGCAGGCCACGCACTTTGACGCCACGGGAGAACTAAGGGGACAGACAATTGTAAACTGGCGTCAATTTGTGTTTTACAATTTCAAAAGTGAAAAGGGGTCTATTTCCCGGGTTAAAGGAACAAAAAATTTTGTGGAAGCACTAAAATGTATGCAGTTTCATTTAAACTGGCGCAATTTATCTTCAATAATTTTACTCGTACACTAATTTGCTACTAATAACAAATGGTACAATTTCATGGGCTGAAAAGTCGACACCAACTTGCATAACGTAAAAATTAAATTCAAGAATCGCAGTGCGATGAAAAATCCTTGTGGTGATCAAAATGTTCATGGCTTATAGTGAAAATCGAGCCATTTTGAGGTACAAACATTCTTGAGTATACGTCTTAACTTCCTCGCCTGGGGTTTAGTCCGCAAAACTAAAATCAGACAGGTTTAAGTCTGGCAAATCCTCCATACTGATACTTTCAGCTTCGCATAAAAACAATTTTATGTGTCTGTACTCTGATTGATGATAAACGTTAGCCAATCAGCTCGCGAGAAATTGCTCAGTTATTGTAAAAAACCATTTCAGCTAACGTTTTGAAATAAGGAGAACAGTCCCTGGACACAAAGCTCTTCAGCAATATAGATCTCATCTGCGCTCACTTCTGTTAAGTAATCGCGAGTGTTGCTTTATTGCGGAATGAAATACAAAAATCGGGACGACCAGCTGGAGACTCGTGGTTTGCAAATGACGTTGTTTTATGTGTTCCAGAGCTGCGCAACCTTCTGTAGATCACTCTGAATATCTATTTAACAGAACTTTGGGCATTCCCCGTGAACAAAATGGTCATCACAAATAACCCAGAATCCTTTAATCTTTAAAATCTCTAACCCACCAATCAGAGCATCATTTTCGTAAAAGACGCCACCAAGCTTCAATAGGCCATTTGCAACAAACTGGTCACATCACTGACAATTGGTGAACTTAAAGGTCGGACTTTATTAATTCAAGAAATGGAAAGATCTTGTTTGTCTGTTACATTTTTTTTAGAGAAATACTACTTTAGAGAATTACCACTTTACCATTGCAGCGGGCGCTGCAGGAGTAAGTCGTGTCATATCTTTCTCCTCCTCTTTTGACTATTTATCCATTTCATAAAGTTTTCTTCAACGTTTAGAACAGCATGTAATACTTAATATCGGCGTCGAGTGGGCTAATTTGAGTTTGTATAAGTTTGTTAGCCTTTTAATGTGAATTTATTACGACTCTTAATTTGTGAATACTGAAAACCGGAATGGCTGCTGCCGACTCAAAAGGTGCTTCGCAGAGAATGAAAACCAGATCTCAACAAGAAACCATAGAAGTTGCTCGGGTTGTTGATGATGCAGTTCTTACCGCCATTCAGACGGAATTTTCAACGTTTATTAACTCGATTGACTTCAAAAACAAGCTGAAAGAAGTCCTTACTGTGGCTATGGCTGAAACGATTGAAGCCGCTCTTACACCGTTGAAGAACAGGATCTTCGAACTTGAAACACAATTGCGAGAAGTGCAAGAAAAATGTAATGACAACGAGCAATACTCAAGACGCTACAGTGTGCGTATTTATGGGGTGGAATCTGTTGCTGACGTAAACGATGATGGCGAAGACTGTGTCAAGACTGTAATCGACTTTTGTAGAGATCAGTTAGAAGTAGAAATTGATCAGGCAGAAATTGATAGGGCGCACCGTATCGGGCCTCCTAAGGAGTCGGGACCAAGGGCCTTGATTGTCATGAAAAACAAGAAGAAGCTAAAGGGTAAAAATGTATTTGTAAATGAAGACCTGAGTTGGCGTAATCAACAATTCCTAAAGCACGTGCGACAAGTTTGTAAGAATCAGGGTTATGTTTTCACTGCCGATGGTTATATTTTTCTTAAACGACGCGAAGGCGAGTCTGCTCCAGTTCGAATTCGGAAGGAGGCTGACTTGCAACGTTTAGGCTTCGTGTAGAACCTTTTTCGGCCTACTGCCGATGACCTCTTGTAGTCGTAGATCTTATGAAATTTTGCATGTTAATTTATTTAACTTTGTTTGACAGTAGTTTCTTTTTGCTTTCTTTTTTTAATTTATTGTTTTCAAGTTTCAGGCCTTTTGAGCAGCAGCCGGTGAGTAAATCAGCATCTCTTGTCTATTATGAAAATGATGGGGGTTAGTTTAGAAATCTACAGGGCAGCTATAGGTTTTTTTAATAGTTGCAGATTCGTTACGTCCAGGCATACTTTTGAATTGCCATTGCTTTTTATAATTGCTTTTTGGCATATTGTTGTTTTGTTAGCGTTATTTTTCCTGTTCTGTTGCGACGTCGAATTGAATCCTGGACCAAATCGTACTTGTTCTCTTAATATTGGCCATTTAAATGTTCGTAGTTTAAATGTTGTTGAAAAGTTCGAAGAGGTAGCTACTAAATAGTTCAATTTCTAATGATGCTTTTTGTATTCCTGGCTATTATCCTTTAGTTCGATTGGATAGACCGCACGGGAGGCGTGGTGGTGGTGTTGCTTTTTATGTCTCATCTTCTGTCGGTTTCAAGAGAAGGCACGATTTGGAAGTTAATGAGCTTGAATTGTTATGGATAGAATTAAAGCTCAACCGCATTGTGTTCCTTTGTGGTGTTTGTTACAAACCACCTTGTCAGGATTCCGTGATAAATTTGAAATTTTTGGAAAATTTGCCACTTTCTTTAGATAAAGTTTCTCAGCAGCCTAATTCTTTTCTTACGTTGATAGGTGATTTTAATGCTTCTTATGATCCCTCGAATCCCTTGGTTAGGAATGACTTTGAAGCATTATTATATCGGTGGATGGAATGTAACAACCTTTATCATGTTATTAACGAACCTACACGTATTACGCAATATAGCGAGTCTCTTTTGGATTTAATCATAACAAATTGTCCTGGTTATTTCGTTAATTGCGGAACACTTAGTCCACCAGCAAATTGTGATCATTCTCTAATCTTTGCACGCCTGAACATCTCTGTCTCAAAACCTAAGTGTTATAACCGACGCACATGGCAGTTTAACGATGTTAATGAGGCAGAATTGTGTAATGAATTAGCAGATTTTGACTGAGATGCAGAAGTATTTAGTAATTTATATGATATTAATGCTATTTATAGCTGCTGGTTTAAGCATTTTCATGATATAGTGAAGACGAAAATTTCAAGCAGGATAGTTATGATCAGACCTCGTGACAAGCCGTGGATGGATAGTTCTGTTAGACTGGCTATGAGAAAACGAGATCGCTTATTGAAATTGTATTGTAAATATAAAACGCGACCCTCTTGGGAGAAATATCGGCAACGGAGGAACTTGACTACGACATTAATACGTAAGAATAAGGCCAAGTATTTTCATAAAGTAAATGCCAAATTGCAAGATGTAACAACTGGTGTTAAGGCGTGTGGAGCATTGTTAAGGGACTTTACGGCGAAAAAGTGCAATCTACCGTTTCTAATTTGATTGAAGTTGTTAGGCAAGTTACTAATGCGCGAGAAAAGGCAGAAATATTAAATGAATATTTTTGCGATCAGAGTAAGGTTGATGATAGGTTTGCATCCCTCCCAAGGGATTCTTCTTTTTTTCAGAATAATGCGTCTTTGTCTAATGTTTTTACAACGGAACGAGAGGTTTACAATCTACTTAAGACTGTTGATGTTTGCAAGGCGTGTGGACCTGACGGTATAGGGAATCGTATTCTTAAACTTTGTTCTGGCGGTATCGCTTCTTCGTTTTCAAAGTTAGTTAATATCTCTTTGTCTTCTGGTGTTTTTCCGTGTCAATGGAAGTTTGCAAATGTCATTCCGCTGTTTAAAAAGGATGATCGCCAGTGTAAATTGAATTATCGTCCTGTGTCCCTTTTGTGTTCTTTGTCTAAGATAGAAGAGAAAATCGTCTTTATTAGACTTTACAATTTCTTACTTGAGATTGGTTATCTCAATCGCTTACAGTCTGGTTTCCGCCCTGGTGACTCGACGGTAAATCAATTAATTTATCTGGTGCATCAAATTTACCAAGCTGTTGAGGATGGGAAGGAAGTGCGTATGGTTTTTTTGGATATCAGCAAGGCCTTTGACAAGGTGTGGCACAATGGTCTTCTTATAAGCTTAAATCAGTAGGAATCAGGGGAGCTTTGCTTAGCTGGTTTGAAAGTTATTTGTCTAATCGTCAGCAAAGAGTGGTTTTAGATGGGCAGTCATCTGACTGGCGCCAAGTTGAAGCAGGGGTTCCTCAATGTTCGGTTTTGGGGCCTCTGTTATTTCTTATATATATTAATGACATAACAGATGAAATTCAGTCAAAATGCTTACTTTACGCTGATGATACTTCGCTTTTTGAAGTCGTTGATTCACCTGGTAACACTGCGTTGATGTTAAGTAAAGACCTTGAATCCATACAAAGGTGGGCTACGAAATGGCTTGTTACAATTAATCCTAGTAAAACTGAATGTATGACATTTTCATCTAAACGGGTAAGACCGCTGCATCCCGACCTATTTTACAACGGAAATAACTTTACTGAAGTTTCTAGCCATACCCACGTAGGCATAACGCTGTCTTCTAACCTGACATGGAGAGCTCACATATTTAGTGAGGCCCTGTTAGGGGGGGTGCCCATGTCCTCCGTCTGAATTTCACAGCTAGCTATGTCGCAATTTCGGAACATTCTTGTGTCGCCTGTCGGAATTTCATTAATAAATTTTAGCTCGTTGCCCCTCTGACAATCCCCATTCGCTGGAACGACGCCAACGGAACATACGGGGTGTTTTCCATTTACCAAGAAATTCCGGAAATTCCGGTTGGGATGTAAATGGAACACACGTTTTTGGTTCGTTTCACTGGAAAATTTCCGGAATAAAGGGAACTTCTGAAAAGGTAGTCCTGTTTTCCCGTTGGAAACTTTCCGATGGAAATGTGTGTTCCATTTACAACTTTTGAAAGGTCTTACCACTTCCAGGCTATTCACGGCCACATTTTTAAATTTTGGCGCGTAAAATCGCAATCACTGGGCGGCGAACGGACCTGAGTTAAATGGAACACGTTTTTCACCCGATGGAAATTTCCACCAAAATTTCCGGAAATTTTGTGTAAATGGAAAACGCCCACGGCCTCTATCTTTAGTACTTTTGAGCCCAGGGTTTTGAGACCTTTTTTAATGTTTAATACCTATTCAGACTACTTCCAGGTGATCTGGTGACGTAATTTGGAGGACCGTGAAGAAAAGTTTTAACGCCGTATCCCACAACCGCGCGCGGCCTTAGGTGTTGTTTCCAAACTCCCTGTAATATTGCCATCACCAAAATTCAACAGATCATTACGTGTCTACCACATTTTCCTGTTACTGAATGAACATTCAAGTAGACCCGACGAGATCTAACCTCGCCTCTGCCAGTTGAATTCGAAAATAAGGCCGCGGGCGGTTGTGGGATACGGCGTTAAAATTGTTCTCCCCAGTCCTCCGAATTACGTCACCAGATCACCTGGTTGGAATAGTTGTTGAAGTCAATGAAATTCCATCTAGTAAACTATACAAGGGAATGAAGGCCTAATCTGGCAAAGCAATCGAGCTATAATAGCGTTTCTACAATTCTGGTAGTGCAAGAGTCTAATGTTTCTTCCGAGTTCAACTCTGATTTAGTTGTCAGACTGTGCTTTTCTGTAACTATAACAACCCAGGAGGAAGGACATTATCGACCATTTATTATCATCAAGGCATGCGTTTACAAAAGGTCTATGAAAAATCATAGTTAGTAGAGGGGACTGGTTATGAAACTCGGCAAACTTCAAAGGGTTAAACAATAGCGCGGTCTCTGATGTTGAACAGACCCGTCACGTGACTCTGACCGTGCACAAGTTCGGCACTCCGACGACTCGTTTATGACTCTGACAGTGATGTATTTCAGTAACTCGCTTAGATTTGGAACGCCCAGATGAACGCGATCAATAGAGAAAAAAGTATCTCTCTGACAGACTGATGGAGTGCGCACGTGGGTCATGCAGGGAGAACATGATACGCAAAGCGGAAAAGTCCTCAAAAGGGAGTGATGCACTGAATACGACAATCACATGAAATGTACAATCAAAACAGCAGTAAAATGAGATGTATTTCTGTTCGCCTTTATTGGACCCTTATTAGCCATAATTGGCCATTATTGTTAACAATGATCATTATTAAGTAATTACGACGAATTGTGTACGCGCAAATGTTCCGCAGTCCGCAGAACATTCACAATTCTGAAATTCCCTGTCGGTCAGTTCTGACATTTGTGTCGCTTTCGCTAATTCGTTATAATAGTCTGTCGGTCGTCGCCAGTTCGTGGCTATCATGTCGCCGGTTCAAGGCCATGTCGCTTGTCGGAATTTACCCCTAACAGGGCCTCTTTAGTGTTTATCAAAAAGCTAGTAAAAGATTAAATATGTTGAAAGGAATTAGGTATAAAGTAGGCAGGGATACACTCAGAAAATTGTATAAGTCGGTTATCAGACCTGTTATGGAGTATGCTAATGTGATTTGGGACGGCTGTACTGATGAGGAAAGCGAACTCCTTGAATCGGTTCAGTATGTAGCCGGGAAAGTCGTCACAGGTGCTATGCGGGGAACAAGTAGGATTCGCCTTATGACAGAGCTGGGGTGGGAGGAGATGAAAGTTAGACGCGATATTCATAAGCTTATTTGTTATTTTAAGATAGTAAAAAATTTGAGTCCGCCTTATCTTAAGGATCTGCTCCCAGCTAGAGTCTGTGAGAGAACTCATTTTACCCTTCGATCTTCTCAAAATTTTACTCTTTTCCCTGTGCGCACAGAGCGCTTTAAAAGGTCTTTTTTCCCTTCCACAACTAAATTGTGGAACGACATTGATTTGGAAATTCGTGAATCTGATTCAATTGGCTCTTTTGAACCTAATTAACTTAAAACTGTCTTTTTTGACTTACTTTGTATCCCGTGCCCGTGTTTGTTTTTTTTATGTGGTAATTAAAATTTTGGTGTAAGCCCCCCGTGATCACCCTGCTAGCAGAGCCTTTCTTTTGCTTGCTCGATTTTGGCGTTCTCGAGAAAGTTTCTGCTTCTCAAGTGTATTAAGGCTTGACCACCCTAACTATTATGCATATTTTTATTTGAAGGGAAAGCATTTGTCCAGGGCCTATGAAACTTGGCAGGCAGTTAGTTATCGGTATTGTTATAACTTTTCCAAATTTTCCGCACCAAACTTTTGTCACGTGACCAGATATCGACTTATAACAGTGATATTTTTTACTCAAAAATGGGGAACATTCAACTACATTATATCAATATTGTTTCTTGATTATTCGATGACCCCTTCTAAGGGCTTTGTCATGCCGCATTTTAATCATGTCCACATGTTAAGAGCAATGAAGAATTGACGAAAATAGGTCACGTGACATGATAAACATCCAAATATCTTCAAAGGTAAATATGGAGTACCACATTAAAAGGCGGCATTCGGTACGCACAGTTGTACTAAACATGTTAATGCTAAACGTTTTCAAAAATTTGAATTATAAATGTTCCCCATTTTTGAGTAAAGGATAAAGACGTTATAAGTTGTTTTAGGGTCACGTGACCAAAATGCGATGCAAAATATATTGGCAAATTAATAACAACACCGATAAGAAAAACTTTCTGTTAAGTTTCATGGACATTGGACAAATGCTTCCCTTCAAATAAAAATATGCATAATAATTAGATTGGTCAAGCCTTAATACACTTGAGTTGAATCGAGTAAGATCTTTATTAAATATGCGCTGCATGTTGCCAGGATACAGTCTCGAACCCAAGCCTAATATGCCAGATCTCGCCGCCATCTTGGTTTTTCATGGTACAGCGGGCTCAATTATAACCATCGGTTTTGTCACTAAACGGACGCTCGCACTGGAAAAACCGGTTTGACGAGAGAAAACAAGATTGACTAGTCCAGAAGTTCGGGCTGCGGCGGCTTCAAAGAGTTGACGCGATTCGGGCAGAGCCTACTTTTCTCCTCCTCACTAAAGAAAAAGACAAAAGGAGGCTCTGCTTGCAGGGTGCCCGTGATGAGCTCATTTAGCTCTTGGGGCAAACATGTATATAAATATGTTTAAATAAAAAAAACAAAAATAAAAAAAAAAAAGGTAAACATTTTATGGCCATTTAAACACTCCAAAATTCCATACTTTTGTTTACGCGCGATAAGCCTTTGCCCTCCAGTGTAATTTTTCATAATTACTCACCACAAAAGGAGCTCAGATTCCTATTTTTTCATGGGTCAAATAAGCAAGAATAAAGGTGCAAGGGTGGAAATTTTCAGACTTTCGTATTTCGAAGGGAAATTCTTAAAGCGTTTAAAAACTTAGAAAATTCAAGGATTTGTATGAAATCCATTGAAGCGTGGCTGGGTGACAAAACGCCTATTCGTTGGTTAGCTGTTGATCGTCCGTACATGGAACTCTTCTCGCCATGAAAGGGAAGATAGCTTGCTTCCAAAACTAATGGTTGATAATACAGTGTCAATAAATTTGTTGAAATTAGTTACAGAAGTATTAGGAGGGCGATAAAAGCAACCAACAACGAGGTTGCACAATTTCTTTAAAAACTCACTCAAATAATGAGGTATTAGTTGGTTGAAGATCACTTTGAAGTTGAGTGGAAGTTGACCACTGAGTGGTCAATGGTTGGGGAGTAATGCCTCCTTCAGTGGGGTACTGCACCTGTGAGAGTCTTGGCAAGTCATCACAGTATTGCTGCTATTAGAAAACATGACAAGTTCTGAAAACAGCTTCTCGGTTAAAGCCCGTGATACTCTGTCCCTACATATTATGAAGGCTGTACTGTTTCCAATGATGAGAATGTTCTAAATCCTACAAGACGAACATCCTCTGATGTCAGGACTAATCTATAGATTTAGCCAAGCCAAAAAGCGGAGCTCCCTGTTTATTTAATCTTGCTGCCTGTAGCGTTAGTGAAAATAAAAGGTTTCGAATTGTCCGCGTTTTGATGTTTCCGGTTTCTGCTTTAATAATTAAATCATTTTCTTTGTTTTCGTCTGTAGAAAAATTCGCTGCCTAACTAGTGAATTCCATGGGAAATTTTACGCTAAAAACCGATATCGCATGAGTCACAAAACAATGAATGCGATATTGGTTTTTCAAGTCAAATTTACTTTGGAATTTACCCGTTTGGCAATGAATTTTTGTTGAACCGCACGAGTTTTAAAAGCAGCGCACCCTCAGCGAGTGAATGGAAAAGGACAAAAAGCCATTTCAGAGTCAACTGTCAATACCCAGCGAATAGCAATCACGCTAAAATTAGAAGCCATAAAAAAACTTTGGCAGTTCAAGGTCAAAAAAAGAATTTTACAAATGTACGTTATTCCACATTTATCTGTGAAAACGAGATCATTCATCTTTTGATTTATTTCATTGAAACACGCCAGGTTGGCTTGAAACAAGAATCGCCAAAATACGGCAATGCAACCAAGATAGGACGACGAACTTCAAACAAGATCCGCTCCAACACTAAATTACCTTTAGGTGCCTTAAATTAAACAAACTTCTGAAAATACAAGCTAGTGAAATTTCCCCCTAATTTTACGAGACCTCATTGCGATTACGTGTTTATTGCCAACGAGTTGGCAAATCATAGAGCCGTACGTGAGTACAGAAGAAAAATCTCATCTCAGCGTAAGGGACCCTTTTTTGACCATATTTGGGTGTAAGTAATACTCCATATTTGGGTAGTGACGTCACGTTTTTGCATGTGTCGCTTCCACCGTGTGGTTTGTGTGTTGTTTCAGCGGACGATTCAGCTAGTGAGATTGGAGACGCTTGTTGTTGCCTTACGTGTTTGTAAATTGAATTGTAAGCAGCGGTTGATCAAGGAATAGGGTTATACCTACAAATTTCGGACAGAACGAGCGTGTTCGCTTGTTGATTTCGAACCAGCGTGTTCGCTTGCGAACCAGCGTGTTCAATTGTCAATTTCGAACCAGCGTGTTCGATTGTCAATTTTAAACCAGTGCTTTCACTTTCGTCGATTGCCACGTTTTTAAAGACTTCAGATCAAAGAATTGAACAAATTACTATGACACATCTTCTTATAGCACAAAGAATTGTCCTTGAACTCCAGCGTTGCGTAATTGAAACCACTCACAACTGGGACAAAGCGGGGGTAGACCATATTGCTTGATTATTGCGTTCAATACATTGATTATCTGGTTAATCGCCGTTACAAGCCGACAACTAAATGTTGGGTTCTTTAGCTTAGCAGACATTGCTTTTCAGGGCTCATTCAATGTGAAATACATTGCTGTTATTATTATTGTTATTATAACCTTCATCACCACGTGCGTGAAAGTTCGAGTTGCGCCGATGAAACACATTCCCTACACGGGGCTGCCGAAAGTTTTTACGCCATCAGTGTAATAGTTGAGCTTGTGTTTATACTGATAGTTAACTTTCAGCATACCATTTAAGTTGTCATGGTTTATGTTCACCGCAGAGTGCTTTTTCTGTCACTTATTCTTTATGGCAGCAGTTGCTCGATAATCAAACCTTCATTTTCTTGTTTTAGAGTAAATTCTCAACCAGAGACAGTGTATACCACTACAAAAGCAATCCACCTTTCTCTGGACAAAAAGTATAACGTTTTTACGTTAAAATTTGGACTCAGACAGAACACTCTCAAAGTGTGTAAATAAAGTGTAATCGATGTAATATCCAAGGGTTCAGTCAAAAACCTTCTTACGTTTGTTGTATTTATCTTTTTTTGATTGAATCAAAAAATGAAACGAAAATTCATGTGCACATTTATTCAAACAATACTCAAACAACCAGTAAACCTAAGGTAACACTTCAATATCACAAGATATTGCTTCGAACTTAAGTAATACTCCCTCAACATTTACACACTTTGAAATTATGGAATTCCTCAAAGTATGCCTTCAAGACCAAGACTCTTATCAGAGTTACTTCACACTCTTACTTTCCTACTTTCATTTATAGTAAAATAATTTTACCTCTGTGTCAAACTTTCACACATTCCAGAGACATAAAACAATTTTGCCTCGTTGGCACTTGCCGCAAGGCACAACTAGTAAGATAAGGGCAACATTTTCTCGTCACTGTCGAGGCACATCGAAAACCAGTCGGGCAAACGGATGAAAAAAACAATTGTTCACTCGCATTTTAAAGCAAATTAAACAAACAAACAATTCAACTTTATCTTTGTGTCCAAAATAGTACAAATAATTACTGGGTTGCCAAACCCAGCCGGATCTGCGTTTCATTTCGTCGTTTTTGTGTTGTTTTTCGTGTCGGTAAAAGTCTTGCCTGTCACTCCCTTGCTAAGTGGTGTCTTTGTGCATAGAGTCTTCTGTGCGTATTTTGTTAGGTTTGAGGGTGTTGGGGTGATGCGGAGATTTCTCTGGTGCACACAGGAGAACATTTAATTAACCTGCAATGGCGTCGAAAGTCATTGCAACGCGAATGGTGTTTTAGTGCATCTTTAAACCAAATATACACTTATGGAGCTCAAGAATGGAACGTCAATTGGATAAACAAGAAAGGCAGTGAAAAATAAACATCTTTAATCTTAAAAGCGACGAGTAATTGACTTCGACAACAATCTTTCGCCCGTCGAGCCGAAATCAAAGTGAGCTGTATTTCTAATATTTTGCCAAGTGTGCTGTTATGTACAACACTGAAACCAAATGGAAAATTCTCTGGTAACTTATGGGTTCAACAAAGACAGAGAAGGAATCGAACACCTTCAGTGGATCTGGATAAATAAGAAAGGCGATGAAAAATAAATATCTCGAATCTTTAAAGCGACGAGTAATGGTCTTCGACAACAATTTCATTTTTCGTCGTTGGATATCAAGTGAGCTTTCTAATATTTTACTAATGTAACGGGGAAGAAGTATTTGAATGAAAGCTTGTTGTCTCTTTTGTGCGTCATTATTTACGGTCAAGGGTTTGATGTGACCTGTCAGAAACTTATTTAATTGCATATGCTTTGTAATACGTACTGTGTCTTGTTTACACGCACGCAATTGAAAAAGGTAGGGTTCACGAAAATAAACAGGTCTGTTGGAAGAGTGCGTGAGTTTCAACAAAATGAGCCCAAATATCAGCAAAAAGTTGTGACTCTGATGAATAATAAAGTAGCTGCTATTTTTACCTGGTGATAAATAACCTCGTCTTGGAGAGTAAATTTTTGACTTTGCAGAAACGATGGTCAACCTCAAGAGTTGGGCGATTTTGATCTTTGAGTTGAATTCGCACATTTCTTGTCAAACTTTGTAACACTTGAAAAAGAAAACTAAGAAAAACAAAAACCCGGAATCTTGCCATCATTTGACACAGATGCTTCACTGTTTCGCGAGTAAACACGCCGCGGTAACTTGATCACGGCGCCCGCTGAATTCGATGTCCCTTTCGATTTTGCGATTTACTTGTGCAGCCAAAAGTACAATAACAAAATTGAACGTAACAAAAATCTCCAAAAAAGGTTTTTCGCTGATGGTCACTTTTTATTTTCGTGGTTCAAAATTGATGTTGTTTTCATGTCGTAAATTTTGTTGCTGATGGCAAAATATTTTATTCTCGATCGACCGTCCTGAAAACGTCCTTCTGCTCTTCCTAAAAACTGTGTATCAATATTTATTTACTTTTACATCGATATTTGTTTTGCATAAAGGAAGCGAAAAAAATCTGTACCTTGCTTAGTTCGCATTTTTGAGCGTTAAAATAAAATTTTCGGTCATATGCTTCTGTTACAAAGTGGTACATGATATTTTTTAGGTCACCCATATATTGAGTAACATTTTGTGAGTTTCACGAGAGTACGTATGTTAGGTTGCATAATACTGCTGAAGTATTTTTAGCGTGCTTGTAGGTGTCTCAAGGGGCTAGTACACTATTTAAGGGTTGTTAAGTTATGCAAGAGCCATTCGAGGCATCTCTTTCAACCCTAGTTCTTTGAGCCATGTCGGATTCTGAAACAGCGAGCGTCCCTCACGCGTCTTTGGAATCTAACAACGCCAGAGACTCTGCTCAACCGAGTGCTCCTTCCTCGGATACGTCCTTACCAAACGCTGAAACTTTGCGGTTATTTTCCCAACTTTTGGACGTCAAATTTGATCAAACGTTCGCCGCCTTTAAGCGCGATCTCGAAGACAAAGAAGCTGCCATACAATCGCAGCTTAAGAAGCTGAAAACCGAATCGAAAGCTTCAAATTCCTTTAATTTCAAGGGTAACAAAATACAGTACGAACTTAACATCTCTTTGCACGACTTAGTTGACGGTGCCATTAAGAACATCTCAAAAGGAGACCTTTCAGCAGCGATTTCCGAACTTGAATCGGTGAAGACAGTTATCACAAAACGAAACAAGCTTATTCGCTTCGCTGATAAGAGTCCCGCTGGCTGGACAGCCGTTGAAGAGTACGAATCGGATGAGTTAGCGGAGGATTCTGAAGATGAAAAGAGGCTGCGTTCAGCAGAAAGACGGGCATTGGCCAAGATCCGCGAGAAGAAGGGTAGGACATCGTCTGCACGTCCTACCTATACAAGTGCCCGTCAGCCATCGAGTGAAGTTTCTTCTGCTGGGCCTTCCAATACTTTTCCTGTTAATCAGCAGCTTTTTCGTGGGCAGTCCTTTCGCGAGCGTCAACCTCAACCTTCGGACAAGTGCTTCAGTTGCGGACAGAGAGGTCATTGGGCAAATTCAACTTCCTGCCCCAGCCGCCTTAGAGGAACCGTTGCAGTCCCTTCAAGCAGCAAGGCCGCAAACTGACGACAAACACAAAGTTGCATTACAGAGATTAGGGAAAGATGAGTATAATTTACTGAATTTGGTTACATGTGTAAATGACTTTGATCCAGTGGAACTTGTCGAGAACTCTATTGATGCACCTGATTTATCTAGTGATGTTATGAGTCCCGAATATCAGGAGGGAGTTCCTATCGTTAAAGTTAAAGGTAGTCTTAAGCGCAATGTAGCCTTTTGGGAGCATATAGGCGCTTCTCGTTTCATTCGCGATACTATTGTATATGGGTATAAGATCCCCTTTATTTACACTCCACCCGCAGGGAGCTTTGGCAATAATCGATCTGCCATTCAGCATAGTGAATTTGTGGAACAAGCTATTTCTGATCTCCTTATAGCAGGCTCAGTGGTTGAATGTGGGTGTGCCCCTACTGTGGTTAACCCCTATCCGTTTCCATTCAGGCTAGTGGTAAGAAAAGGCTCATATTAGATTTACGATATCCGAATCAATTTCTTATGAAATCCAAGATTAAATTCGAGGACGCGAAAATCATGCTTTATTCCTTTATCGATTCTTCTCAGAATTGGTTATTTTCCTTTGATATAAAATCTGGTTATCATCATATTGACATTTTTCCCCCAGGCCAAGAGTTTTTAGGCCTTTCCTGGTCTAAGGATGGAGTTATTCGATTTTAAAAATTTACTGTTTTGTAAAGTTCTGAGGTCCTTAATACGTTATTGGCGTCTCCAGGCTATTCGAATTGTTGTTTATTTGGATGGTGGCCTAGGCGTATGTCCAACATTTCCTGACTGTTATACCCAGTCTATGGCTGTGAAATCAGATTTGTCCCAAGCGGGCTTTGTAGTTAATAGTCTTAAAAGCATATGGGTCCCAGTTCAGTCTCTCAGATGGTTGGGCTATCAATGGGATTTAGAGCATAATTTATCTATTCCTGTGGAAAAAATCGACAGCCTACTAGCGAGTATTGACATTGTGCTCCTTCACAGTAGATTACCAGCAAGGCAACTGGCCTCTGTTACCGGAAGTATTATTAGGGTGGGATTCCTATGTTGAGTTAGAGTTTTGGAAGAATAACGTTTCTAACTTGAATTCTAGGTCGTTTCTCAATACTGTTCGTAAGCCATCTCGCATTGTCTATTCAGATGCCAGTGCTACTGGTTGTGCTGCCTTTATTGCAATTGATGATACGCCTGTCTCGCATATTAACTGGGATTCATTACAGATGAACCTGAGCTCTACCTGGAGAGAACCTTCTCTCAGGCTGCGATGTTAAGTGGTTTACTGACAACCAAGCAGTTCCTTCGATAGTTCATTCCGGTAGTATGAAGGAGCACTTGCATATCTTGGCGCTCGACATATTTCAGACCGCCAAAGATAATAATAACATTGACATGGAAGTTGAGTGGATACCTCGTACTCAGAATGAGAGGGCAGATTATTTGAGTAAGATTGTTGATTATGATGGATTGCTATTTTCATGCTGTTACCTCTGTTTGGGGCCCCTGCTCAGTAGACTGTTTTGCTAGCTACAAAAATCACAAGGTTCTCAGGTTCTATTCCAAGTACTTTAATTCAGATTCCTTGGGTGTCGATTCACTCGCCTTTAGTTGGGTCGGCGAAACATGTTGGCTTGTGCCACCTGTTTCGCTAGTTAAGAAGGTCATCCTTCATGTCTGTTTGTGTCGTTGTCGGGGAATTTTGGTACTTCCTTATTGGCCGTCAGCCCATTACTGGCCCCTTTTTGGTGGAACGCGGGGGTGTTTTCAAGTCATTTGTTGCAGATTGTCTCTACGTTGAGAATGGTAAGGATGTTTTTCTCCATGGGGGAAACAAGAGTTCCCTTTTTGGATCAGAGAATTTTAGTACCCCAGAGCTTTTTCTGTTGCTCGACGGTGCTGTACGGGAATCGGTATAGGTTGCTATGCAGTTGTAGGCCGCTAGGCCGCTGGGCCGCTGGACCACTGGGCCACTGGGCCAATTTACGACGCACGCACTAGTTTTTTGCCAGTACATTAATATTGTCCGTTTTTACGCCACTGGCTGTCTGTATGTAAGCCGTTTTTGGCTGGTTGGCTTTTTTCCATTATCGCGAGGCTTCTTATTTTCTCTGAACTTGCTCACTCGTTTGCTCATAATTATTTTTCTTTTCTTATTATGTTTATGCTTCTACAAGGTGGACGCGCGTTTGATTTGAAGATTGCTCATCTAAAGGATCCAGTGCTTCGTAAGTTAACAGCCGATCTTCCCTTGCGCACCATCGAAGCGAAGGCTCCTTCGACGACGGAGCGTTACTCAAGAGCTTTTCAGAAATTCAGGAAATGGTCTTCACGTTACAACGAGGTCGTTTGCCTGCCATCGGACGAGATATCAGTTTCTCTTTATTTAGAGTCCCTGATTCAGGGTGGTTCCCCTTATTCTTCCCTTGAGTCTGCTTGCTACGGTATTAATTGGGCGCATAATTTGTATGTGGTTTTCAAAGTCCCTGCGATTCCAAATTGGTTAATAACGTGCTCGAGGCAGCTAAAAGAGGTCTTGCGAAACCTGTTTCTAAAAAAGATCCCGTTACCCCCGCTATGATTCTAGATATTTGTAATAGGTTTGCAGGTCCCAATGCTAATCTTTCTGATCTCCGTTTAGCAACCATTTGCGAAACCGCGTATTCCGCTTTTCTCCGCTATAATGAGTTAGCTAGCCTACGCTGTTGCGATGTTAGTTTTTGCGATTCTTTTGTCAAGATTTATGTTTACAAAAGTAAAACGGATGTTTAAAGGGATGGTGCCTACGTCTTGTTTGCAAAAACAGGGTACGTTTCTTGCCCTTTCAATCTGCTTCGCAGATACGTTTCTGCTGCTAATTTAGATTTGTCGTCTTCGTTACCCTTTTTTCGCTCTTTGTGTTTCCATAAGGCTACCTCTACTTATAGTTTGCGAAGTACGGGTGTGAGTTTTTCTAGAACGAGAGAAATAGTTTTACAAGCGTTTGCTGAATTAGGTTATCCGAAGAATTTATATATTAAGGACAAACTGGATTCTCTTCTCTCAATGTCTAGAAGTTTACATGTTTAGTTTGCCATTTCTCTTTCCTTATTTTCGAACTCGGGCATCAATAAACGAGATGCCCGCTCCTATTCTGTGTTTTATGATTATTTAGATTAGTGACAAAATATTTTATAATCATTTTAGTGTGATTACAATATAAATATATTTTGTAACGTTTTGTTAGTTTCACGAGAGTATGTATGTTAGGTTGCATAATACTGCCGAAGTATTTTTAGCGTGCTTGTAGGTGTCTCAAGGGGCTAGTACACAATTTAAGGGTTGTTAAGTTATGCAAGAGCCATTCGAGGCATCTCTTTAAACCCTAGTTTTTTACTTTATTTGCTGTTGTAATTTTCTCTGAGTTTGTGAAACTCTAATGCTGTTTTTTGTAACGCTTTACGCTCGCTGCATCAATAAACGAGATGCCCGCTCCTATTTTGTGTTTTGTGATTATTTAGATTAGATTATAATCGTTTCAGTGTGATTAGAATATAAATCCAGATACTAACACCCCCGGACTGGGATTAACTTCAGTGAACTTTTGTATTTCAAAGCTGTCAGATGCTCAAAGTGCATGGTTAAACTAGTGGTGAAAAGAAGTTGTGATGGAACTTGAAAATGATCAGCATGTCACCCAAGAAGCCAATGTTTTTCAATTCCCTTTTATTATCTTCAGTCTTTCTGGGTTTAGTACTTTGCTAGTAACCACATGTCTTCTCAGGGGGCTATTTACCTAAGCCTTCTACCATGGCACTACAATTATGCACAATACCAAAACAATATCGTGTACTATTAGAGCTACATATCGCGCAAGCACAACTTGAATCTCCTGGCAAACAAAACGCACCTCAGTTGACAATATGGAATAAAGTTCTGTGTTACTGCACTACCACGCGTACGCAATGCGTGCTTATTTTTTCTAAAGATGACAGGAATTTTTTCTTTCTGACAAATGATTAATATCAAGTGAAGCTATGATCCTCGCAGTTATGAACGCAATTTTTGCGATTGCGTAGAGAAGTCTGAAAAACTCAGGACTTCATCGGGGTTTGAAACCGTGACCACGCAATACCGGTGCGACGCTCTAACCAACTGAGGTATGAAGCCACTTCATAAGAACATAAGAACCTACAAATGACCAACTGTCAACGTCAGTGGCTTCAAAGCTCAGTTGTTTAGAGCGTCGCACCGGTATCGCGAGGTCACGGGTTCAAACCCCGTTGAAGTCCTGAACTTTTCAGATTTCTGTAAGCAATTGTAAAAATTGCGTTCATAACTGCGAGGATCATAGGTTCACTCGATTTCATATCCGCAGTTCATATATGAACCATTTCATATGTCATTTCATCATTGATTCATTCCTCACGGGAACATTAGAACCCACAAATGACCAGCTCCCAACGTCAGTGGCTTCATATCCGCAGTTCATATATGATCCATTTCATATATCATTTCATCATTAAATGATGAATAGGCTGGTAGCCAGGTTTTTAACCTCAGAAAAAGATCTGTTTCCTCGTATGAAGGTGTGAGGCAAAGGGCCTCTGCTGTAACGACTTCTGGGTGACCCCTTAAATGGTCTTAAGGATCCCCGACTTGAAAAAATTACCTGGAACGCTGCAGTTCAATACCACCCAACTCAGTTCCTTCTGTTTTTGAGTAACACGTACCTCCGGCAACGCAGTGTACACTCATGGAGCGACTAGTTGCTATTTAATTCCAGCTGACAATAAAAATTCGATTGTCATTCCTGAACAAAGGAAGAGCCGATTAAACCACTTTTTAAAAATACGCACCCACTTTAAATAACGCAACGGTTTAGTGCCCAAGGAAAGAATTTGTGGATAATTAACAATAATTAATAATTAGTAGTAATAATAATAATAATAATAATAATAATTTATTAGTTGTATGGTCCTATTTACATGTACAGATCAATAGTGCTTTACACTGAATAAAAATTAAAACCTTATATATCTAAATAAAATTTACCGTAGAATTTAATATCCCTAATGTGCAAATACAATATATCTAAGTTAATGATTTCTAAAGCTTCATTAAATAGAAACGTTTTAATAGCTTAATTTTTAAATTTTATCTTAACTCTTAATCAATCTAATTTCATGAGGAAGTGTGTTCCGTAAGTATAGTGCTGCTGCCTGGAAAGACCGAGCTCCAAATGTCTTCAGCATCTTACCCCTAGGGGGCTCTAAGTAAGGACCCTCATTAGATCGAAGACGAGAAGAAGATTTTGATTTAATAGTTAAGATGCTGTTAATATATGACGGAGCTAAATTATGAACCGCTTTAAAAGTAAATAGCATTATTTTAAATTTAATGCGAGCCTGGATTGGAAGCCAATGTAACTCATGTAGAATAGGAGTAATGTGCGAATGCTTTCCAACGTTCATTAGCATTCTGTATGCGTTGTACTTTAGCTATCTGTTCCTTTGAGGCACCATACAAAAGACTGTTACAATAATCTAATCTATTCGTTATAAACACACGAACTTAAGTGCGGAGGCTGTCTTCGTGTAAATATTTCTTAATGCTTCTAATGTTATAAAGATGAAAGAACGCAGAGTTGCAAAAATTTGCCTAGACATGCTTAGGTTAGCGTTAAACCAACGGCCTAGATTTTTAACAACGGAGCTATTATTAATTTTCGAGTTGCCAACGGAGATGCTGATTGGCTGTAGTTAAGATAATTGTAGTTTGGAGCCTATCAAAATCAGTTCAGTCTTAATATCATTGATTAACAGTCTATCATGAATCATCCACGTCCTGATCTTTTCAATACAGTTCTCCATTGCTTGCAAGACTTGGTCTTGAGATGTACTATGAGGTTTCATGGTTCATTTACTTCACACTATTTAGACAAGATAAACAGGTTATAAAATGTGTATGATGTTCAAAATAGCGAAGGCTTTCTAGTTGACCACCACAGACTCAGATAAAGCTGGGTGTCATCAACATAACAGTGAAGCACTAGAAAGCTCGTGTTCAATGATCTTAAAGAGATTAAAGAGCATGTGGAGTAACTTCTTCCACCAAGTATGAGCTATTACTGGTATGTTGTTTTGTCGCTATTAAAAAATAAAAAGTTATTAAAAAATAAAAAATAAAAAAAATGATAGTCCGAAATATCTTGTATTTGCCACCAATTTTCCTGCGGTACTCACCCCGGTGCACAGATGGCGCACAGCCACAATTGCAGCATTCGCCTTCAATATCGATTTCCTCGTACCCTCCACAACTGTGTCGTGTGCACGGGCCATAGGCAACCTGGGCAGATAAGTAAAATTGTCATAAACCTCGAGTTTTAAGAACAATTTTAAAGTGTCGACGAGAGAAAGAGGAAAACCATGGACAAGTCTACATATTCATTTAAGTCTTGTATTCGAGGGGACTACGATTACAAGGACATTTGGGACGCAGCTATTGGTGAAGTTTTTGACTGTGAGATAGGTTTAATTCTACTTTGCGATACAGGTCAAGATTAGCAGATGGCAAAGATAAAAGCAAAGACCATGTTTGGCCATGTTTTCAAGCCAAATTATCTTGTATTTTGTCAATAAAAAACTTTATTTTGTTTTATTTTGTCACAGCACGAACCAAATAATCCTCGCGATACTCATGCTGTTGCAATAAAACGAATGGAGGGCAAAAGAAAGCGCAAGCAAGTAATCGTCGGCCACGTGCCACACTGCTGGAGAACGGACTAAACGTGATATACACGGCCCATTTAAAATATACAAATTGCGTTTTTTCTAGATATTTTGAGAAGGGACATCTGGAGCCAGGGATGCCGACGAAGCGACGCCTTGCAACAACAATACAAAATAGCGCCTTTTGTAGGCATACTGTAATGAATAGCTGTTTTGGTTGATGGCTCGTTATCTCTTATTTTAATGTCTCAGCCGCTTTTCTCACGGTCAACCATAGGCAGCCCAAGCTCGCGTCACTACAGACAGCCGTTGAGAATTAAACGCGTTATAAGACTTTGTATGGGAAATCAAATACCGTCGATTATAAAGCCTAAAAAATGCTCAATTTAACTTTCATTCAATAAAGTGAATAAAAATGACTCACCTCTGGTGTATTCTTGTGCCTTTTGGAGCTTATTACACCGTTTCGGGAATTCTGTGTTTTCAGTGTTTTCAATGTTCTAAGACGAAGTCAAGGCTGCACACTACGATTCCGACCGTTGTCAGCTCAGAGGCGGTTTGCGACCATGGACCATGGACCATGGACCATGGAGCTGTTACGAGAAGCCGCTGTGGGGATGGGGTAAGTGTTGTAATGACTGTACCTCATCGGGTGGAGTTAATTTGACCTCGGACCCAAGCTCCGTGTCCTCGTCGGTGATCATAAGCGGTTAAATTCATCAGCTATCGTGGAAATCGAAGCAGAAAATGCTCCTTTCCAGCCAAGTGCGTGGAGTTTTTTGACGACGAAACATTCTCGGAGGTTCGCAAATGATGTGGCTTTAGCTTTGCGTGAAAAAAACTTGGCTGGGATGGATTTTCGAGTCGCAAATCGCCTCTGAGCTGACAACGGTCAGAATCGTAGTGTGCAGCCTTGACTTCGTCTTAGAACATTGAAAACACTGAAAACACAGAATTCCCGAAACGGTGTAATAAGCTCCAAAAGTCATTTTTATTCACTTTATGGAATGAAAGTTAAATTGAGCATTTTTTAGGCTTTATAATCGACGGTATTTGATTTCCCATACAAAGTCTTATAACGCGTTTAATTCTCAACGGCTGTCTGTAGTGACGCGAGCTTGGGCTGCCTATGTGGAAACCTGCCTATAGTCCGGTCTGTTAGGTCGGAAAATTACGAAAATCGTGACAAGACGCGTAAAAACACCAAACTTGGCACAAATGTAGTTTAGAGTATAACTAATCATTTCAGAAGGGGTGCCACAAAAAAATACCCCAGGGGGTGGGGAGGGGGGATTTTTTTTGTAAGTAAGTCTCAGTTGCGGTGTGTCAAAAGAAGCGTGCCATTATGAGCTATGAAATAATTTAATTTGTTTTTTTTTTTTTTTTTTTGTTTTTTTGTTTTGTTTTTTTTTTTTGTTTTTTTATTGTACTACTTACGATACATGTTACATGATTTACACTTGTACTTACTTCTTACACAATACTTGCACTACATTAACTTGCACTACATACGATATATATCACAATACCATAACACTAGTCAAATGGAATTATAGTTGATCTGTTTACAACGTAATTGTTTACATTTTAATTGTTCGAGTCTCTAATAAGAATTTTGTTTGTTACTTTCACTATGTAGGGTATTGGCTTTCTAGGATTTAATAGAAGCTGAGAAGTAGAAGGACACAATGTAATTTTATAAGGACAGAAAAAATTTCCATTTGTTCCTAAATTCTTTCTCCTTATTACAACTGGCTGCAATATATTTTTCTATATTAATTTTTTCGCGCACAAGTGAGGCAAAATCATCGAAATTGTACTTTATGGTATTTAAAGCGTTAACATACAAGAAATATTTACCTAAAATAATAAGATGGTTGAGGGCCAAACAGTAGTTGTGACAGCGAATAATTCCGAACATAATCTCCAGTTCTGACATAAGCAGTTTCGTATTACTAGAGGTTGAGTACCACTCCCGGAATCCATCCCAAAAGGAATTTGCGTGCTTGCAGTTTACAAACAAATGCCACAGGGTCTGACATTCAGAAGGACAAAAGGGACAGAAGGGCGAGGCAACTTTTTTCATTTTATATAACAAGCTATTCGTTGGTAAAATTCGGTGAATGATTTTGTATTGGAACATCGTCAATTTAATTTCTCTCGTGGCTTTGAATGGTAGGAGGTAGATTTTAGACAAGTCACTTTTCTCGACGCCAGACGCTAAAAGTTTTTTCTCAGAAGTTGGTGGAGGTAGATCTTCAAGGTAAAGTAGGGTACTGTATATTGCCTTACATGACAGAGAACAGATTGAGGTGGGCGGCGTGACCGAGTCTTTGGAACATTCTTGCAATAGTTTCTTCCAATTTTGGGGAATAGAAGAGAGAATACTATAATATTGTAAAAAGCTACATTTTACATTGAATTTACTGCAAAAATAATTAAATGGGAGGAAATGGCCCTCACAGGAGTCAAAAAAATCCGAGATTTGTTTTATTCCTGCCTGATACCAATGAGGAAAGAATACCATTTTCTTATTCACAGTTAAAAATCGGTTATTCCAGATTGGCTGCGAGAGAACCTCATTTTTATTTTTAGGTGTGGCCGTTGCGATATCCTGCCAGTAGAAAATGATTTGTTTGTAGAAAGCAGGAAGATGGTTGTTTAGGTCAAGGAGATTATAATCATAATTACATTTAAACAGTTCTGTACCGCCAACATCGGCTAGCAGCAATTTAGGTATGTACTGCCATGGGGCATTTGAGTTAGAGCATAACCGTTTCACCCAATTTAACTTAAGCGCTTTGTCGAAGAGAGAAAAATCCTTCATGTCAAGGCTACCAGCTGTTTTTTGCTTGATAAGGGTAGTCTTTTTTATTTTGGCGGGCTTGTGATCCCAAATAAAGTCGAACGTAATCTTGTCTACTTCTTTACTGAATTCTTTAGGGGTATTCATGACACTGCAGATAAACACAAGTTTTGAAAGTGCTAATGTTTTAATTATATTTATCCTGCCAGCGATGGAGAGGTCTCTTTGGGACCACATATTCAATGTTTTCTTTAAAGATCCTAATTTGTCAAAAAATTTTTTCTTTTCAGACACTTCTAGATCATATGTGAAATGCGCGCCAAGCGCGTAAACTGGCTCGGCGCTCAATTGGAGATCATGTATGGTGTCTTTTCTGTTACGCATAGAGCCAAGCCATAACATTTCAGATTTTGTTTGGTTTAGTTTTAGACCAGAGCATCTTTCAAAAAGCGATAATAAATCAAATAACCTTGACAGTGACTGGACATCAGAAAGAAGTACAGTTGTGTCGTCTGCATATTGCGAAAGTTTAACCTCATTATGTTCATCTATTGGAATACCTTTTATTTCTTTTGAGCGTCTAATACGTTGTGCGAGTAGCTCAATAACAATAACGAATAATGTGCCGGAAAGTGGGCAACCTTGACGCACCCCGCGTTCTAGATGAAAATGTTTTGAAGCGTATCCGTTATTCAGAACACAACTAGAGATATCTGTATAAAACACTTTTATCCATTGTCGGAGGTCAAAACCGAAATTAAACGTTTCGAGGCATCTATGAATAAAATTCCACTCAATCGAGTCAAACGCTTTCTCAAAATCCAAAAACACGGCTACCCCTGGAATATTCTTCGCTTTAGTAAAATGCATTGTATCTGCTATTAACCTAATACTTTCTCCAATGAACCTTCCTTTAACATATCCAGATTGACAGGGATGAATTAAGTTCGGCAAGATCTTCTCTAAGCGCAGAGCAATGGTCTTCGTCGCTATTTTATAGTCTACATTCAGTAAAGATACAGGCCGCCAGTTTTTTAAATATTCAGTATTCTTCTTCTTCTTCGGAATTAAGGAAATAATCCCTTGACGTTGAGAGATAGAAAGAGTTCCGTTTCGAAAGGCGTAATTAAAGCTACCTACCATAAATGAACCGAGCAGGTTCCAAAAATAGCGATAGAATTCAGGCGTTAGCCCGTCCGTGCCGGGAGTTTTATTGTTTTCCATAGATTTTAATGCAAGCTCACACTCCTGAACCGACATGACACCTTCGCACGTTTTCGCGATTTCTTCTGATAATGCATTTTCTATTTCAAAGAACTCATTGAAAGTTGAGCAGTTGGGGTCCATATTTCTTGATGTGTAAATCTCTTCGAAAAAGCGTTCTTCCTCCAGGATGTCCTTCGGGTTTGTGATTTTGTCACCTTCATTATTAACTAAGGACGTTATATGTTTCTTTTTCTGGTTCCTTTTTTCTAAGTTATAAAAGTATTTACTATTCCTCTCACCATGCTCGTACCAACGCGCTCTACTACGCACGATTGTTCCCCGTGTTTTAATACCCACAATTTTGGAAAGCTTGAATTTTATTCTCTCCAGTTCAGTCTTAAGAGAATCGCTGTATGACGCCTGGAGTTTGATTTGCAATCTCATCATTTCTGACAAAAGAATTGATTCTTCGTCACGTTTTCGTTTAGCTTTCTTCTTTGAAAAAGCTATTGTAAAAGCGCGAATTTCCATTTTAATCATTTCCCAGTACAACCCTTTGTCGTTGACTTGTTCATGCTTTTTTGCAAACATTGGAATTTTAAATGTTAACAGTTCCACGTAATTAGTATCTGACAGCAAGGAGTTGTTAAACTTCCAAAACCCTGGCCCTCGAGGGAGTTCACTTTCGTTGAAAGACATGGAGAGAGCGACGGCGGAGTGATCTGAATAAATGGTTGGAAGTATTTTGCAATCCTTTACGTGATCTTTTTGCTGCTTTGAAATAAAGAAGTAGTCAAGTCTACACTGTATCTTCATTGACGGGTTAGCCCATGTAAAGCCTGGTTGATCTGGATTCTTGAAACGCCAGGAATCAAGTAAATTATGTGTTTTGATTAACGACTGAAGCTCGTCGAGAGAGGCTTTTTTGCTGTCTATTGGTCTACCGCCTTTTTTGTCTGAAGTGCTAATTGTACAGTTAAAATCACCTCCCAGCACCAAGTTGTCATTGGCGTAAGGCATTAGAAATTCTTTTGAAACGTCCCTGAGGAAAACAACTTGTTGGGTTGTATCATTCGGTGCGTAAATGTTTACTAAAACCACTTTCGTACCATCAATAATAGTCTCGGCTAAAATACATCTGCCAGAATTATCCGCATTAATTTTTTGGAAGTCAACGTCAAGACGTGGTTTAAATAAAATCATGACTCCTCTACTATGAGAGGAGCCATGACTGGACACGATTTTGCCTCCCCATTCTGTTTCCCATCTTTTGATGGATTCCGGCGAGGAATAAGTTTCTTGCAAGAAAATTATATCCGATTGCTGTTGGTGCAACCAACGAAAAACTTGTCTTCGCTTTCTCGAGCTATTTAGCCCTCTAACATTAAGTGATAGCAGTTTATACATTTGATTTCTAATAACAGGATAGACGGGGTGTCCAAGAAATAATGAAAACAGTTTTTTTAGAATTATGCTCACAGTGCGGTTGATATTTGTGGCCAGGCTTGATTCTTATTACCTCGTTAGCATCGAAACAAAGTTGATCAACACAACAGGAGAGAAAGCTAAAACCAAAGCACATGCAAAAACACATACAGAAACACATAACTATTACAGACTTACCTAAAGCTTTGTACGGCATTTTGACTGGATATAGAAAGTGGAAAGCTGCAGCTCTCAAGTAGGTGGTTCCGTAGGAAAAAAAATAATAAAATAAACTAAACTGCATTTTAACTTTCATTTTAACTTAATTGTCCATTAAACGCCGATAGAAAGAAAATTGAGATGTTTCTTCACCACGGTAAAGAGCACCGTCGATGATCAACTTTTCGACATTGAAGTACGCATTTTTCTTCTCGCGTTTGGCCGCCTTTAGTATCGGATATAACAACTTTCTTACCTCGTCAACTTCTTTAGGAAAATCGTCGGATATTCCAAATCCAGTACCTCTTGGGAGATTTTTGATGAAGGATTTTATAAAAAATTTATTGATTACAGTGTGAAATAAGTGTTGGTATACGTAAAATAAAGACCAAGTCTGAAAATTTAATAAGCTGTGCTCAAATGTAAAAATATAATGCCTTTTTGTAGTAGAAAAAGGCGAAAAAAGACGACATATATGCGTAGTCATTATAAAGCTCAATTCCACATGAATTTCACTTCCTTTATGACATATAATGTTTTAGCGAGAAGATATTTACTAATTTCCTTTTATTTAAATTTGTTGTAACTTAATGAAAATCTTTAAACAATAAATGGTAATAAAAAGCCAGCGGTGTTTCCAAACAACATGCGCTTTACCTCCCGGTGACCGGCGTGACAGTGGAGTTGTTGAGAGGTACGTTTTCTTGTTTAACACGGAATTTCACCCTTTGAACTGTAAGTATCAACTCATGTTTTATACTCCATCCTTCCATGAGGTAAAATTCATTTCGTTATAATGTGAAACAAAGTCAAGTTGTTCTTTTAAAAGCGAAGAGTTCAGTGATTTTTATTTTTATCCGTATATGTGAGCCGGTGTTCAATAAAAGTTACTCTGAATAAGCGTTATAACTTGAGATGAATGAAAAACTGTGAGAAATCATCAGATGTTACAAAAAAAAATGGTTCAAGAAGGAAATGTTTAAGTAGGTTTATTATTTGATTTTAAACGAAAAATTATGGAGTGACACAAATCTGGAAAGCGGAGCGTGTTAAACTATTAAATGGTAGTCGGCCTCAAAGATACGATGACGGATAAAACAAAAATGCCATTCAATTTACTTTAGTTCAGACTGAAATTGCCTGAGTTAACAACGCTCTAAAAACAAAACCATTCTTAGATTAAGAATATTTTAAATGATATTTCTTTTTTCAGACGTTAGCCAACCAGTGAGTGCAAAGGATTAATCTTTGTTCAGCCAGGTCCGCTTCAAGAGATATCACACTGCCTGACACGTATTCCTTAGTTCCACTTGTTTCTATAAAAACATCAAAAGTAAACGTCCCTGCCACAAGTCAAGCAGGTGTGGAGACCGTAAGCACGAATCAGTTGTCTACTGCCATTGAAAAACAAGTTCACTGGTTGAAGTACTGTGAACAAGATATTTATGAGGAGCTTACCAAAGGTATTCATCTTTCATGGGCTGCTTATCACGCATCTGTAACTGAACTGCCTAACCCTTTGCCATACTTGGGTAGCTTGTTGCCATTGTTTTACGAGAAGGCTGCCACAGTAACCATGATGAAACATGGAATGTCTGTGGTTAAGAAGACAACAGAATTTCTTAACCCGGGCCAAATTCCTGTCACTGTCTGTGACCAGCCTCTTTTTGCTATCGCAAAAGTTGTTCAGTGGAACTGGCCTGCTACACACGGAGAAAATGTTCACGTTGTCATGCTGGGGGGCCTACACATTGAGATGGTGCTGTCGACCATGTGTGGTGACCTTGTAGCTTTATCTGGCTGGACTACAGCACTAACTGAGGCAGGGATAGCTTCCAGTGGGACATCAGATTCCTTCCTTAAGGTAGCGCATTTGACGAAAACCAGACGCGCCCACCAGGTAACCGCGGCAGCTTTGTATAAATTGCAGCATGTTGCCTTTCGGGAACTAAACGGTCAACAGGACGAAGAGGAGTTTCAGAAGTGGCACGATGGAATGATTAAGACCAGCCCAACGTACAAGTTTTGGGACATGATCATGCAAATGGAACTCAAAGTACTGTCATTTGTGAAAGCACATCGTGAAAACAACTCCTCTGTACGTAGAAGCCTTGGAATCTCTTGCTCCTTGGTCCTTTGCTCTTGATCACACTAATTACGCGAGGTGGCTACATAAGAGATATGAAGTGCTTACCAGGCCCCGTTCAACAAAGCCTCAGAGAATGCTGGGTCATTTCGAAGTCATCAAGCAGTTTTTCAAGCATCCCAATCGACCAGGCACACGAGCAAAATAACGCAAGGGTGAAGGGATCAGGTGGAGCTGTAGGACTAACGGAAAGTCCTGGCGCATTTAGAAGATGGATGGTGGCCGGACCAGAAAGTGCTCGAGTGTTGCAAGAGTTCGAAAGTCAGTTGAAAGGGAAACAAATGTTGATGAAAAGAACAAACACCACGAACAAGGACTTTCTACACAGAAAACCTTTCAAAGTCATGTCAAGCAACTTGTAAGTACAATTTCAGAAATGGGAAACCCTTTTAAGGATGACTGCCCTGAATTACTTGCCCTTGACACACGCAATTGCGCAAATGTCTCAGTCGTGGATAATGTGCATAGAGTCCAGGAACTTGGATTACGCCAGTACAAGAAATTCGTAAAATACGTCATGGATGAAAGGACTGTATCGATTCACGATACGATTTCAAAGAATACCTTGCCACTGTTCAAGCGCCAGCAGCCGAAGCAAATCTGCAAAGCGTCCTTAAAGTTGCCAGCGGTAACAAGTGATCGTTACCTCATCAGTTGTTTGTATATTGCCAGCCAACAGCGCGAAGGAGATCTTGAAGAGTTCTTAAAGCATGAAAATCAGCCGTATCCACCTTCTTTGTCAGAGTTTGTCAATCTCCGATTCGGGTAAAGTCTGATTTGATTTCATGCGTCAACAAAGAAACACCGCCACCTCTTACGATGTCAAAGTTTTTGATGGAGCAGCTATTGTGCATGCGCTTCCAGTTTCATCTGTCGCTACGTTTTCTGAATATGCAGATTCCAAGTTCTTACCTTTCGTGGAAAACCACTTAAAGAGAGTACCAAACGAATTGACGTTGTGTGGGATGAATACCGAGTGGCAAGTCTGAAAGAATCTGCCCGTGAGAAGAGAGGAAAAGGCGTGAGACGAAAGGTAGCTGGGTATATCAAGTTACCTCAGAACTGGCAGATATTTCTCGAAGAAAGCTGCAACCATGAAGAAGCCGACACGGGGATTCTTGTAAACGTTAGAGATGCTTTGGATAAGGGGGGAAAAAGTGTCTTTGTTCGCACTGTTGACATATGTTCTTGTTATTCTAATTGCGCACTTCCACACGTTGTCTTCGATTTGGTCTGGATTGAGCTTTTGGGTCGCCTTTGGGATGGGAAAGAATTTTCAGCTGCTTTCTTTTAACACCATTTGTGAGCATTTGGGAAAGCAGAAATGCCGTGCGCTTCCATTTTTCCACGCATTTACCGGTTGCGACACTACATCAGCATTCCTGGGGAAAGGAAAGAAATCTGCGTGGGAGGCCTGGAAAGCGTACCCTGAAGCCACAGAGGCTTTCAGTTTTGTGAACGATAGCCCCTTCATTCCAGTTGAGATCAACATTCGTGTGTTTGATGTCCTTAAGCGCTTTGTGGAGATACTCTATGACAGGACCAGCCTTGCTACCGATGTGAACACTGCTTGACGAGAACTGTTCACAAAAAAGAATCGGGGGCTAGAAAACATTCCCCCAACAGAGGTAAGAACCCATCATACGCAAATTTTTAGTTGTTTTTGTGTTTGATAGGCTAAATTTGTGATAGGTAAACACCTGTGAGGACAACGCGAAAAAAAAAAATAACCAGTTTAGCGAAAAGACGAGAAACATTTCAACTAACCCAACCTTTTCTTGTATTGAATCCACTTATCAATTTTATTTTTAATATCCAAAGCCTATCATAAGGCTATGTTGGACTTGAACCTATAGTTATTCTACTTGGGCTATTAGAGAGCTTAATTTATGAAGTACATGGAAATAAGCGGTGCGCGTTTGTTTAAAACTATACTTGTGTGAAAAATTTATATATAATTTCTATTGTTTACTAGGATGCCCTGTTGAATCATTCTAACAGAGCTCTTTACCAAGCAAGCATCTGGACGTCCCTTGATGAGCAACAATTGTACCCATCCCCGTCTGATTTTGGATGGAAAATGGAGAACGGCCCGGTAGATAGAGGCCCCGCTGAACCGTACTTCCAGAAGCCTCTAAGGCGTGCAGTGAATTGCCAAAGTGTGGATGCAAGAAAAGTTGCAAGAGTGGTCGTTGTAAATGTTTCAAAGCTAATCTACCATGTACTGAGCTCTGTAGTACTTCTGAAGGCTGCCAGAACACAAATCCTTAGAAATAGAGCAACAAATAACAACCATTTACGATATCTAGCCGAAGATGTTAAAAATTAAATGTGTAAAACGCAACAAAAACACTCCTTGATATAAGTGCGCTCAAAGCATTATGGGAATGTCACGTGATCAAGGCAAATGACCTTTTATGGACACAAACACAAACTGAGTCTGAGTAATGTAGTTTAGTCATTTTACAACGGCATTCGTCAAACCTGGTACGTAATAAACACGTTAAACGCCAGAGCCTCGCTTTCATGCCAGCATTTGAGTATTGCGTAATTTCTATGAGCTTCATGCCCCCCCGGAAAGCCAAATCACGTGGCACCCCTTCTAAATTCGTTTCTTACGTCAAAAGGAACATCTGTACCTAATTTGGTCCTTTTACGCGATTTGTCACGATTTTCGACCTAACAGACCGGACTACTAGGGAAGGTCAAATTTGAGGTCGCAAGTACTGAAAAAACCTAATGATAAAATAGCACCAAGCTCTAAAGAGCTATTACGTAACAAAGGCATTATTCTCAAGAAATCAGATAAGGGCAGCACAACCGTATTGATGAGCAGACAAGACAAACTTAACGAGGGTCAAGTTCTTCTTGATGATTTAAGTAACTACCGACCTCTAGACAAACCAATGGTTGAAGCTGCAACCAAGAAAGCTCAACAACTAATTAAATCACTGCTCTCAGAAGGCCACATTAACAAAATGACGGCTATATGGCTCTCCCTTGCGCCTGATCCTCCGCGAATACCAGCGTTTCACACACTTTCACAAACCGACACTTGTCGGTAGACCTATTATCTCAGGGTTTTCCGGCCCTACAGAAAGGATCTCAGCATTTGTATCTCAAAGATACAACAAAAAATCGTGCAGGCCCGTCAACACTTTTAAACTGCAGTTTATAACTAATTTACCAAGAGACAAATAGCCCACATAAGCTTGAGTTAAGCCGCAACATGCTAAAATTCCTACACTGCTTAGTCCACTTTAGTCAAATGACCATGTGAATATGCTAACCAAACACCCACAGAAAATATAAATAATGGCACTTACGTGAGAACGTGCGACACCTCCGCAAGTTCTACACTTGGACGTTCCTTCCATTTTCACAAAGTTTTTACAGCCACCAAATCGGTGCGTAGGATGGTTAATACAGCTTCCACGGAAGATGCCCTCTCTGTCACGTTGAACGGACATAGCTAGCTGATCGGCTGACCGTAGACTATTAGGCCCGACCGTCGACGGTTTACTGTCACGTGGATACTCTTATCTCCTCATTTTCGAAATCAAAAGTGTCATTTGGGAAATCAAAAGTGCCATTTGAGAAATCAAACAGACTCATTTTCGAAATCAAAAAACTCGTTTTAGAAATGAAATGGACAAATTTTGGAAATCAAAAACTCGTTTTAGAAATCAAACGGACAAATTTTGGAAATCAAAAAACCCATTTGAGAAATCAAACGGACATATTTTGGAAATCAAACGTGCCAATTGAGAAATCAAACGGACAAATTTTGGAAATCAAAAAACACATTTGAGAAATCAAACGGACAGATTTTGGAAATCAAAAAACTCATTTGAGAAAAAAAAACGGACAAATTTTGGAAATCAAAAGTGCCATTTGAGAAATCAAACGGGCAAATGTTGGAAATAAAAAGTATCATTCCAGGAATCAAAGGCGACAAATTTTGGAAATCAAAAGTGTCATTTCAGAAATCAAACGCGACAAATTCAAAATCAAAATGGCACAATAGAAACCAAAAAAGATTTTTGCTTTTAATCATAGAAACATAAACAAAATCAAACAAAACAAGAAAAGAATCAGAAATAGTAAGTTTTATCTATGATACTCTTCGAACACCGTAAATTAGACCTGAAAAACAGTTTATAAGCCTAAGGTTAGCTTTAATGAATGTTTCGGTTTTTTTCTGTATTGGTAAAAGTAAAAGCATAGATCTGTGAACGAGACCTGTGACTTTGTACCTGCTTCTTCTCGTCTATCCCAAATAACGCAGACCGTATTTCCGTTGAAATGCTTACAGTTTCTCCACTTGAGCAATCCAAACAAGTTTCACAGCAGACCACGAGTCATTTAGAAGTATTAGTTGACGTTTCTTTCCGCTCCTGTTAACATGTTAAGCACCGATTAAAGCGGGACGACTCGAAGTCAACACACCATTTATTGGACGGAGGGTCTAAAACAAAGGTCACTCCTTGCAGGTCATTGTTTTACCTTTTGGAAAGTAACCCTAACCCTCAATTTGGCTAACCCTAGGCCTAATTAGGGTTTTTAGGCCTAGGGTTAGCCAAATTGTGTCTTGAGTCACTTTGAGTGACCTGTGTTTTAGACCCGCCGTTTATTGGACAGTCCCTCTCTGAACACAACCCATAATGATCTCTTCCATTACAGTGGGAGGTTCAATGCCCTAACAATGGATGACATTGAGTACGTGTGGTAGTGCAGTAACTTGACACAGTGCTTTAATCCATAACAGTCAACTGAACTGCGTTGTTTTCCATGACGTAATATGCAGCTCTAACAGTACACGATATTGTTATCGTAAATCACTATAGTGCCATGGTAGATGTCTTCGGTAAATAGCCCCCGGAGAAGACATGTAGTTACTAGTAAAATACTAAACCCAGAAAGATTGAAGAAAATAAATGGGAATCGAGGCTGACGTGAAGTTCAACTTCTTTTTCATTAATTAAGCGTGTACTCTGAGCGTCTGACAGTTTCCACGACAAAAGTTCACTGGGAGACCTCCTTTTCCCATTCTCGTATTTCGTTTCCTGAAAATTGCTTTTCTGTACAGTGAATTGGATTTAACGTTTTATCTTCAAGAGTAAATATATTTATTTATTTATTTTATTTATTTTTCTTTTAATTGTACTACATACGATACATGTTACATGATTTACACTTGTACTTACTTCTCACACAATACTTGCACTACATTAACTTGCACTACATACGATACATGTTACAATACCATAACACTAGTCAAATGGAATTATAGTTGATCTGTTTACAACGTAATTGTTTACATTGTTTACACTGCGGGTAGATTTGGATTATTGAATTTAAATTTTGCAGTAACATATCCTGCGAACAGAGTCTTGATCGCTCTGTGAATGTTTACCCCAAACATTTATTTCACTCGTTTCAATGTTAAACAGTCATTCTCAGTTGTATAAACTCTTAGCGCAGATTTTGTTTAGCAATCTTAATATCCTCCTTCTACTTCCCGTCTTCTGATTCTCTTTTAAATTCAATCCCCGATGTCTTTACAAAGCTCCCTGATTTATTGATTGGTCATTAGGAATAACTCGCTTCACTTGTTGGTGGTTGTCATTTCCCTTTAAGTTGTGTCAGTGAGGAGTTGATGTGTGGGGGTGGAACAGCCGCAAAACGTGATTTTTCAGCCTTATTCTTGCACAAAATTTTCTCAACAGCCCTGCAGAGTAAAAGATCGTGAAGAAGTCACCACATTGAAAGCAACAGTTGTTATCCTTGAGTGATTTTTGAAACTACTTGGATTAGGAACACTACAGTTTCACCATATGCAGCTACATTTAACAAATAATCATTCAAATTGTGTACAATAACCATTTTATTGGGCTACGCATCGCTGTATTTCAATTAGGTGAAAACCTTGTCCCTCCGAACCTCCCAAAATACCGTAATGATTACCACACCCAAATTGTCGTTGAACAAACCTATTAATTTTGGTGACTATTGTATTTTGTAAAGGCGTGTTCTTGCGATGGACGGATTAAATAATTATTTTCCCCTTCTCGGGCAGTGATTTTTCCCTCATTTCAGAGGGAAATCGTGACTATTAGA
>NC_090884.1:18776791-18786791 GCF_036669925.1 Montipora capricornis | reverse complement strand
GACCAGCCCAGAGGGCCCTCCTTCTGGAAGTTTAACAACAGTCTCCTAGACATTTTTCCATTTTTGTCCAGAGCATGTGCGACAACTTTCCTTTATGGCTAGAAGAAATAAGCTTTTGTGAAGATTTAAGAATTAAATGGGATTATATCAAGATTTGTCAAGATAGTATTAAATATAGTAAAGTAAAAGCTAGTGCAAGGAAACGTAAGATTGAGGAAATTGAAGGAAAACTAAGGGCATGTGAGGAAAAAGTTGCAGAGCTGCCTTCTCCTGAGAACCTCGGAAACCTTGAAGCCTGCAAAACGGTTTACAAGAGATGATACGATTATATGGTGAGGGGGTCGATAATTTGGTGGCACGCCAGGTGGTATGAACAAGGTGAAAGGAATAAAAAATATTTCCTGTACTTAGAAAATCATAATAAAAAGAAAAGTTGTGTTAGGAGGCTGCTAAACTCAGAGGTACAGAGATAACAGACGCGAATAACACTATTAGATGAAGTTCACAATTTTTATTCGGATCTTTATGACGAAAAGACAGGGATTCAGACTGATGCTACTCACTGCCCATTCTTGGTGGACTCCTCAACAATTCAGAAATTAAACGATGATATGAGGAAAATATGTGATGGCCAGTTAACATACTCTGTCCTTTCTACTTTTGAAAATAACAAAGCCCCTGGGAATGACGGACTCTCCAAAAGAGTCTTATTTTTTTTTTTGGCCAGAGATTGGTAATTTGTTGGTAGACTCATTAAACTACTCTCATGATCACGGTGAACTTTCGAAGTCACAAAAAGACGCTGTTATAGATGTAACCTTAACACAAAAAAAGGATAGGGACAGAAGACTGATAAAAAACCGGAGACAAATTTCTCTTGTAAATGTAGACGGAAAAATAGGCTCGAAGGCTATCGCAAAAAGGTCCTACCATATATAATACATCGCAATCAAAATGCATTTGTGGAACGACGTACAATTTTTGTTGCGGTTAGAACAATTAACGATGTCATGGACTTTATGGAAATGAAGGGATGTAAAGGCATAATGTCTGCCGTCGATTTTGAAAAGGCATTCCACTGTCTTAGGTTGGACTTTCTTTTTAAATCTCTTGAAACATTTGGCTTTGGTGCGTCCTTCATAACATGGATCAGGACATTTTACAAGGATATAACGAGTTGCGATGAACTCGCATCGGCTTGCAGACATGCTAGGAGATTTCTATTAAAAAATGCTCTTTTTTAGTTACTGATGATGATCCCGCGTGACACTTCACTTAGCAGCTATTGTGTATTGTTCTGTACATTATGGCGCTTTAATGGGTTCAAAATTCAACCTTGCGAATTTACCAAAACTTCTATACACCAAAGGTTTGAATTCATCCAATACTCGATTGAATTAATCGAAACCTGTAATTCATCAAAACGCTAACTTCATCGAAACTGTTAAATTCATCTAATACTCGATTGAATTTATCGAAACTGTCAAATTCATCTAAACGCTAAATTCATCAAACTGTTGAATTCATCGAAACGTTTAAAATTCAGCATTTTGCTGAATTCATCAAATCGTTGAATTCATCGAAGTGTTGAATTCATCGAAACCTTAAATTCAGCAAAATGCTGAATTCATCAAAACGTTGAATTAATCGAAACCAGTCTATCACGTCCACTCAAGTCCCACAAACCCTTGCAAGCAAACTTTCTCCTCAAAGATGGCGGACACGGTTGAATTCGAAGAACGACTGCGACATTCTTTGCTGGATCTTGGAAGGAGAATGCAAAATAGTGCAGATGAAGACACTGAAGACTTTGTTATGTTTCGATTACGGCATATAAACTGTCATTTATTACATTCTGAACGATATACTGAAGCCGTGCGGTCTATTTCAGCTGTAATAGTTTTGTTAGAAAGTGAGGAAGAGAGTAGGGTTAATCACAACTTTCCTGGGTATTGCGTGGCTCCTCGTGGTTCCGTTGGAAGGCCAAAGTTTGATATTACAAAAAACACGAGAGCAGCTGGAATATATGATCAATTATGACATCTCTTTATCAAAGATAGCGGATGCCTTGGGGGTGTCAAAGAGCACAATAAAGCGACGTGTCCGAGAATACGGCATTTCGGTGCGATTACAAGAAGGGATTTTAAACGACAGTGAACTAGAGGCCTTGGTCAGAGACATCCAGAGGCAATTTCCAAACGCTGGTTACCGAAGAATCTACTCTCAGCTTAAATCCAGGTTTTTCAAAGTTACATAGCCACGAATAAGGGAAACCATGCATAGAACCGACCCAGAAGGCATTGCGATGAGACGGCTTCAGTATATCGTTCAGAATGTAATAAATGACGGTTTATATGCCGTAATCGAAACATAACAAAGTCTTTAGTGTCTTCATCTGCACTATTTTGCAATCTCCTTCCAAGATCCAGCAAAGAATGTCGCAGTCGATCTTCGAATTCAACCGTGTCCGCCATCTTTGAGGAGAAAGTTTGCTTGCAAGGGTTTGTGGGACTTGAGTGGACGTGATAGACTGGTTTCGATGAATTCAACAACGATTTGATGAATTCAGCAAAATGCTGAATTTTAAACGTTTCGATGAATTCAACAGTTTGATGAATTTAGCGTTTAGATGAATTTGACGGTTTCGATAAATTCAATCGAGTATTAGATGAATTTAACAGTTTCGATGAAGTTAGCGTTTTGATGAATTACAGGTTTCGATTAATTCAATCGAGTATTGGATGAATTCAAACCTTTGGTGTATAGAAGTTTTGGTAAATTCGCAAGGTTGAATTTTGAACCCATTAAAGCGCCATAGTACATGTATTTTCAAACATCTCTGATTGTAACCGTTATTAATTTTCTGGCAGTTGCCTGATGATTGCTTCGCATGGAGCATGAAACTCAGAGTAGCGAATAAATGACCAAATAACATAACTCTTGCATTACAATTTATATACTGTATATATAATTATATATATATATTTGAGTGATTAGCACTATGAGACACTTTTGGTATTGTTTATTTGTCTGCAGCACAGTGACATGTACACTCACCTGTGGAATGTGACGTACGTGTGACTGTGACTGAATTGTAGGGCATTATTCTCCCGTAAAGCCCACGGGCCGATTACGGGCTTGCAAAAACAAAGCAAAAGGTAATTAAAAAACCATCTAATTTTTGTCTGCAAATTGTAGCGGCTGAGAATGAGTAACCAGGAGGAACACTCTGAGAGTGAATTTTATTACCCAGACGAGTACGAATTTCTGGACAACGGCAATTTGACAGAAACAAATAATGAACGAGTTGGCGACAGAGAAAACGAAGGAAACAGCAAAGAAGAGATTAAAACTTTTGTAAAGGAGCAAAAAAGCGAAAACACAACAAAGAAAACAGTCAGCGACATGAAAACATTTGATCGCTATTTGTCATCAATAAGCAAGGGCGATAAAGAAATTTTGAACCTACCGGCTGATGACATTTTACATTTTCCACGAGGCCGTTGACATTGACATGAAGTATAGCTATCGCTCGGTCAATACGGCAAGGCCTCAGTTTGAGATTTTCCCGTAACGACCTCACTCTCGGTTATTAAGTAGTTATTATTGAACATAATTGTAAGGCTTATCATTATAGTATTATTGACCTGTAAATTCGCTAACGACTTCATTTTTGCTTCTTCTGATTTAAAAATATAAATAGGTATATTAAACAGTATTCTTTAATTTTGTACACGACTTTTTTGGTTAGTTTAAAGCATCACACTCCTGTGAGTTTTCTTGTACTCCAATAATTTAAGTTGAATTATTTGTTTTCAAAACATGCTTTGAAAATATTTTCTATCATTGCTCAAACTGTCTGAAGATGTGGTACATTGAGTGATTTGGGGGAAGATTGCGAACTGGATAGGGGAATTGGGAAATAAAATTGAAGGTGACAAAGCACAGGAAATTTGCAACTTCACCACCAACAAGAAACTATTTCAAAACTAGAAATAGTGTTTCGTTTCTGGAATGGTAAGGACAGGAGAAAAGATAAATACAGTAGCGTGGGTCTGTCATTTATTTCGCTTTGTTTATTGAAAGACAGAAATTTGGACACAAACTCTCTGAACGATGAGAAGCATATCAAGGAATATTAACCATTAAAGAGAACAGATAATTGTCTACAAATACCTATTTTTCCTTCAAATACCATAGCATAAATTTCAAATTCCGCTTTCTCTGAATCTTCCATTACTTGTGTTACATGTGAACCTAGGCAGTTACCAGTACTAGCTTTAAAATAACTGGTTTCTGGAAAACCCAATTTACTATTTTAATTACGGTAACTACAACTCACCAGTGCCAAGATTGTTTACATTGCTCATTACCCTGAAGAGAGATAGCTTTGAATTTTTCAACAACATATCCCTTTAATGTAACCCAAAATCATTCAGATGGTGAAAACCTCATATTTATGACCCATTTGCTTCACTTTCGATTTGTCAGCATTATGATTTGCTATACTTCAGGTTCACGTGTTCACAAGATTGTTTTTACCTCTCATTTATGTTTAGATATTCAATTACAAACTCTGTTTTGAATGGCCACTCTACCTCATTGTGTAAATAGTTCACCCTGAAGTCAAAATAGATACTATTCGTTTCTGAGGAAACGAAACGAAACAAAAATGTAGTTTAAGGAATGGAGGCAAATAAAACAAACAGTGCCATTGTCACAGTGCTAGTCTGCCTCCAAGACAGCAGATTAACAGCCAGTTTGATAAAACAGCAAAGATTCCATCCCTTATCCTGGGCCGATTCGACAAGAACTGCTAAAGATGAGATGCTTTTGTTTACGACTTGCACAAATTGTACCCTTTTTAATTACAGTGTAGGCCCAACAGATTTCATGAGCAGCATTCCAAGACATCACATTGCCTTCACTGGTAGGACAAGACATGGAAAAGTTCCTTTCATAGCTTGAAAAGCACAAGAAGCAGATTGCTATGGAATAGCATGCTCAACAACGTACATTGGCATAACCTTTACCACAAAAATAATATATTTACAATAACAAGTTGTAAGAATGTGGGCACTAAACATGCTGTGGTTCCCTGTTAGCAATCAGAAAAGAATTAAAATACTGATTTTACACTGACTTGACAATATGTGCAGTCAATCGATGAGATGAGAGATAAAACCACAATGGAACATTTAAAATTAATGGTTTCACTGTGAAAATGAAGTACCACAGATTTTCAAAACAAAATATGTGGTATAATAATACTTCCTGAATATAATACTTCCTGGTATACTGAAGAAAGTCATTGTCAAAAGGCTCATATACACTGATAAGAAATCAGATAAAGCCACTGGGGACAGCACGTCACCCAAGCCAAAACCAGCGGAGAAAAATGTCCCATTCAACGCAAAGTTGACCATTAAATTTTGTGGGTTTGTAGCACTGATATACACTGTTTAAACCTAAGCACTAGTTCAAGAATGGTTAGCTTTATAAAATGTTTGTTTTTCTTCATTTTTCTTAAGTGTGATGTAAGCCGCCCGTCATGTAATTTAATTTCATGAAATTTTGAGGAAACAAGTCGTGAGTGACACACTGTCCCTAATGGCATGTAGTCAAGTGTATGAAACATTAATGATAATCAGGTTGAATTGATTGAAAATAAACATGCAATATAAACTTTACATTACAGAAGACAGTGAACACATCTCCATGACTAAATAGCTAGAACCAGCAGGGCTTTCATTTTACCTTAGCTTACTGGGTTTTACGGTAATCAAATGTCTGTGATGTTACGGGGGAAACTGGGTGTAATGGCTGTTTCCAAGCTGTTCAAAAATCACAGCCCCGAGAAATAATAGTCGTATATAAACTTGCATTGGTTTAAAATAACATGAAATGAAAAGGAAAGAAGATTTCTCTGTCATCTACCGCATTCTTGTTGCTTGTGCATTCATCCATTCGTATTTTCGGTTTCTTACATCAAATTTTACAGCTTTGGGTTCCCCCTTCGCAATCCATTTTGCTTGTTGGCAGTTGTCGTACCCAGATTTCTCTCACCTTATTCCTTGCTGCTATTTTGAAAAAAATTTGCATATTTGTCCATCAAGATGGACACATTTTGATCACGTGATCTGCTGTGTACCAGGGTCTTCTCCCAACCTGCCGCCATATTGAAGACCCTGGGAACAAGGTTGGTTTTTGATTGGATTGCAGGCCCAACTCAGGTAAACTCACCTAAACATAAACAAGGCTTCATTTTTCGGGCGCTTTCTGTCGCTCGACTTGGCTACAAGGCCATACTGCATCAACTATACTTCTTACACAGTCAACGCTTTTTGTGTTCAGGAAGAAAACGGTTTGGAAAATGTTTTCTTTCTGCATTTTTCGCTGGTTTCAATCCAGTTTGACATATCATGATAGCTGTGGTCCACACTGGTGGCTACGGGTACATGTATGGAGTTATTCAAGTCAAGCATTGGAGGGATATAAACTTAATACTGAGTGTTTATTTTTAATTTGCTTAGAGCTGCTGTATAGCAATTTTTGGCATATCTTTAGAAGCTCTGATAAGGTTACATGATGCCTGGAGGACCTATGACTAGAACATAAAGGAAAGGAGAGTGAAAAAGAATGGCAACAACAAAACAGATTACCAGTAGTAGCTTATACTTAGTGCAAGAAGTTACTCCACAAAATCTTTCCTTTAAACCGTTTGTTATTTTCAAAAAGTGGTTTAATCGGTTTTTCCTTTGTTTAGGAATGAAAATCGATTTTTTATTGTTAACTGGAAGTAAATAACAATCATCTGTAGTCTTTTGAACATAACCAAAAAGTCGATTTGCTTGTTTGTTTGTCTAAAATGCGATTGAACAACTTGAGTGCTTTTTAATCCGTTTACCCAACTGCTTCTCGATGTGCCTCAACAGAGACAAGAAAATTTTGCCTTTTTATGTTATAAACACATAATCGCAATGAGTTCTCATAAAATTAGGGAGAAATTTCACAACTTGTGTTTTCAGAAGTTTGTTTATAGCACCTAAACGTTATTTAAGTGTTGGAGCAGATCTGTTTGAAGTTTGTCCTTTCTTGGTTGCATTTTGCCGATTCTTGTTCCAAGCCAACCTGGCGTGTTTCAATGAAATGCATCAAAATGTGAATGATCTCGTTAAAGTGGAATAAAGTACATCAGTGAAACTCTTCTTTGACCTTGAACCGACAAAGTTATTTTTATGGCTTCTAATTTTAGCATGATTCCTATTCGCTGGCTATTGACAGTTGACTCTGAAATGGATTTTTTCCTTTTCCATTTGCTTGCTGAGGGTGTGCTTGAAAAATTCATTGCCAAACTGGTGAATTCCAAAGTAAATTTCACTCACAAAACCGATATCGTACTCACTGCTTTGTGTTTCATGCGATATCCGTTTTAGCATAAAATTATTTACTGTGGAATTCACTAGTTAGGCAATAAATTCTTCTATAGAAGAAAGCAAAGAAAATGATTTAATTATTTAAAGCAGCAACTGGAAACATCAAAACGCGGACAATTCGAAACCTATAACTAGGGAGCTCCGCCTTTAGGCTTGGCTAAATCTATATATTATAATCTATAATTCACTTTTAATTACTATAGTTAATTGGATTTTTAGTCACATTGACACCAAATTAGGTAGACATTTTTTCCGAAATGATTGTCTTGAATTATAATTTACAATGTGGTCCTCACATGTAGCTTATCTTTGGTACTCTTGGTCATCTCAGGAGATCATCAGCTTATCACAATTGTTTTTTTGTCACGCTTGTAATTTATGTCATGTACAGTACTACTTTTGTAAAGTGAAGAAACTACTTAATGTCAGTAGTTCCTTCACCTACAATGCTGGTATCAATGGAAGTTGACAATGTGCCCTTTACCCCCCTCCCTCTGTAAGTGCTCCATTTTACAGATATTTAAAGGTATAGCTACATGGATCAGAGGAAAGTCAAAACAGATGTTGAAGTCACCCAGGATCGAACTCTGGACTTGTTGCTCTGAAAGCCACACACCAACCGAGCTACTATCAATAAATTTGAGCATACGAATTGAAGCACTGTCATGACCTTATCATGTCAATCTCGTTTTCAGTGACACAATGGGGACTTTAAGGATCTACGATGGCGACGGCGACAAATATATGTCACCTTAAAATATAACTGCACCATGTTGTTAGTCTTTCGCCATTATTCTGTCTTGTTCATGTCCTACAATGTCGGCGAAGTATCCTAACATAAATTGGTACGAGTGGTTTCCGAGTAAACATATAGTTCTAATGAAAGGTTTTTATTTGTACGTTCACCCTGTCATTAAAACCTGAAACTTGGTGGTTTCACATCATTGATATGCAGAGTACAGCAGTGCTAAAATGCATGCTGCATGATTATTTTTCATCTTTTAACCAACAATAACATTATTGTTATGTGGCATTCTCGTTGACAACCGCATCATAGATCTTGAAGTTCCTCTAATGAGAGCTCAAGTCCCACCATCGAGGCGGAAGAGAGTCATCAATAAACCAAATTTTCTAGGTCTTAGTATTTGAGGGGCCTTAATAGTTTTCTAGGTCATAGGACACGCCCAAAAGCACCCCCAATCAGCAAGTAAAATCATCTGGTTTTAGCCACAGTAAAATCTGTAAGTCTCACTCTTAGGTGGGAAAGGGTTTTATACAATGTACATGTATGTAACTAGATGAAGGTAGTTATATTTCCTATAAAGTATGTTGTGGCAGTGACCCAATCCTCCTCAAAACCTTGAATTAAACTGCCAACAAAGACAATTCATGACACCCATTTTGTTTTGCATCTGTAGGACAAATTAATTAATGTTCGTTAAAGCATTCACACACTAGCACTTACCCAATTGATATTTTTTTGCAAAACAAGTAAGACTGTAGGAGAGCATCATTTGCATTTACATTTAGGACTGCCACAAGTAACTCAAAACAAAACTTATCCTACCTCCAGTGCCATCCCTGTTGGTGAAGTCCCCACCTACAAACCAAAATCAATTAGCACATGCAAACTCATCTTGTAATAAATCTTACATACTAGTATAGCCCAAGGGATGAAATTGCTGTAGACATTGTTTTTATAATTATTTGCACAGTTCAATATTACAAGAAAAAGAAAAGGCAAATACATGTAAGCTTCTAAAACTGTTTCTTTGCCGGTCAAAAGACAAACTAAATGTGTTTGGACTTGAACATGAACAAAATACATGCTCCTGAATCAGATTAAAAGAGTCAAAATGCAACATACAGTAACGTAAATGTTTTAAAGGCCATTTTCCTAAAAACCAATGAGATTGTAATCAAGATCGCAAGACTACACTATTAGTCCTGGCACATATTGTAAAGATTACATAAGACTTGAACCTTCCATAACCATAAAATTTTGACCATGAGCAAACAATCTATGTTGTATGTTACAGTACAGTGCAAAAGTAAGTCGAGAGTCCCTTGAAGCTTGATCCGCAAAACTTGATTTCTTGAACCTCGAGAAATTCAGTGAGGCTCAAGTTGAGCTTAGAGACGTTTGAGGACTTAAAATAAATTTTTAGACTCTTGAGCAGACAAAACAAAGGAGTTTTTGAACGATTAATTTTTCACGCATATCTTCAGGTCTATTTTATGGGTTTTATCTTACTGTAGCTTTCCATCTTTTTCCACGTTTGTCAGAAACTCTGGCAAGACGTGTCAATTCCTCTTTAATTAGTTCTTGTTCTTAAAAAAAAAAATGTGTTTGCCAACAATCGATTGTAGCGTTGTAAGTTCTGCGATATTGTCAGGTCGCTTTGCGCCCGCTTTGTTGCTTTCAACTTGTATATTTATTTAGCCCTCTGGTGTGTATCAACTGTTGTACGGCAGCGAGTATTCTTGAAAAGCATCTGAACAAGCACAAGAATGAGTTGGAGATAGTGTAGCAGCCCTCGAAACCTGCTGTTTGGTATTGTAAG
>NC_090884.1:18756791-18771791 GCF_036669925.1 Montipora capricornis | reverse complement strand
ACTGCCTTTTGTCACGCAATAATTACCCATCAATGCCTAACTTAAAGATGATATTAATGGCCCACTCAAATTTAATAGACAATCAACCTCCTTTTAGGCAAATAAACAATCCTATTATCATCTCATATTGGAGAGGAAAATCCCTAAAGGACATGCTCGTGTGAGCCAAAGTATGAATCCCAAAGCAAAACAATATTATTATCAAAAGAGAGGGAGCCGCGATTGGTCTGTGTCAACACTTTAAAAAATCAATCCTTCAAGATTTTTGCATAATGTTGCAAGCTGAAAACGGTGGCATGGATAGACATTCCAGATACAGTGGGACTTGAAAGTTTTACAAAGTGTTAAGATATTTAAAAACCCATCTGCATGATTAGGCAACATGTGAATAGTGCGGTAGCTGTGAACTTGACGTAAATAATTAAATGGCCTGCAAACAGGATCTCTGTGCATCAAATTGTGCACGGTCAACAGCTGGTGAGTTGAAGCTCCAATTCCCCAACTGTAGGTTGTCGACACTTGGTTGACGTATTGGTCGATAATTGGACGATAGTTGGTCGATAGTGGTCTCTCGCCCTAAGGTTGATTGATCGTTAGTTGATAGTCATTCCCAAACACATTTCGATCAAGTATCCGCCACACATACATGTATCGGTGATAATTTTATTGGTCACCTGTTAGTCAAATATCAGTCACATGTCAGGTATTGGTCAAGTGTGTTAATTAAGACAATGACGACACCAGTTATTGCTATCATGCGAAGGAGGGAAAGGTTGCTCAAGCTGTCCACAGCTCCTATTCGTGCACTTGTTTTGTTATTATAAGGGGGTGTTTACATGATACCGGTACGAGTTTCATTCTGGTACAAGTTCATCCCGGTTCTTACTTATTGCTCTGTATTTGTTTACATGATAACGGTGAAAAATCTCATACCAGTACAACTCATACCGGTATGAGTTCATCCCGGTAGTTGTACCAGATCGAAATTCTCATAACGGTATGAAAAGTTATACCGGTATCATGTAAACGCTACATTGACTCCCATTCCGGTACGAGTCGTCAAGTCGTTGTGGACTGGGACTATTGACGCATGCGTTGTATTTCTAAATATTCGTTAAGATGGCGTCCAGTAATCGATGGACTTGAGATGTGTCAATATTTGTGTCGTCCATGTAAACGCGGTATGAAATTGACAACTCGTACCAGAATGAAACTCGTACCGGTATCATGTAAACACCCCCTAACCTAGACTTCCTTTTTGCTCCTGTCCATTTGCCTGCGAGCAATGAATCACATATTACTAAATGAGACTGCTTAGATCTCCTTAGGACTAACTCTTCAAAAATAACATTTAAACCACCCTTAATTGAACGATTTTAAGAGTGGGTCTTCGTTTTTGAGGTCTTCATTTTGGAGGTCTTCGTTTTCGAGTGGGTCTTTGGTCTTCGGTCTTCGTTTTCGATACTACCGGTATAGGTATATTTAAAAGTCCTCACATCTCAGCAAACTTTACTAGTTTAGCAAATAAACCATGGAGGCATGACACAGTTTAATAAAGCTTGGTCAGCCATAAGCAAACTGAAATATTAAATTTCGGGTATTACCTCGTGGGTTGATAGCTGCTCGAAATTTTTTACAGTTTTTGGAACAGTCTTCCCGAATAATCCGATGACAATTCTGCCTGTCGGTTTACCGCCGATTGAGACATCGAAAAATACTTTCTTTGTTACTAAAGTATCCTGATCATTGGCTTGAACAGAGAAGCACATGCAAGCCATCGCTCCTAGGTACAGGATCCACGACATCTTGGTTAACTGAACGCAAATGCAGCACCAGCTGAGAAAGGTGACTGCACGTGGACCAATGACATTGCGACAACTCAAAGCGCCTTTTTGTCACGTAAAATTCCACACTGCCCACCTGAGATTACTAACCGGTGACCAGGCAAACAGTAAACGATGCTTCAACTACCTGCTTCTGTTTCTGTATGTTTTGAAATACGGTAACCTTATTCTCATCAAAAAGGGATTTTCAGTGAAGTGCAAGTGGAAAGAGGTGAAGCAGATTGCGTGACGATCACACAAAACACTCGCAAAGCATCATTCTGTCCGTTTCTCTTCGTGCGTATCTATGAGTTTCCGAGCTCAAACGATAATGAAGATTGCAGTGACAGTTAGTTTAGGAGTGTTGGCCTTAGTTTTCCTCCTTCTTCCAGACAACTTGGAAGCTGGTAAAACCAAGAAAGGCCCTTTAGTCACGGAAAAGGTTTGTGCTGGTTATTATTAATTCTCTCATTAGTGCTGACATAGTTACTCGACTAACTATGGTGCTGAAAAGTGGGTGGTATACAAATAAATTATATGTGAGGTTATGAAGGGGTTGTGTATGTAGGTTAAGTGAGCTATGTGGCACCATGCATGGTAAAATAGCATTGTCGTGGCAGGGTATTCAGCAGTTAAGCCTATTTATGGGTGTTACGAAAACTAAGATTTAAGACCCCGGGGTCTTAGCTTTCGTAGTTCGAAAAGTATGACCCCGTCTTACGTCTTAGTTTGCGTACTATGAAAACTAAGACCCTTTGTTAATAGTGGTAATTACGGGAAAGAAACCCGGGAAAACTTACCACTAGTCGGAGATTTAAGCGCTGGATGTTGTCTCCCAACAAAGTTTAACGTGACGACGCCATGATTCACTCTTTCTTGTCACTTTGAGTGTTGTGTGACAAAAAAAGTGACATTCGCCGATGTTTACTCATTGGCACGGAAAGTCTAATATAGTAAGATAGGGTCTTTCCAATGATGAGAAACTCAGTATGTTTATCCTTTGGTTGTTAACCACTAAGAATGTGATATCCGGGGGTAAATTTGTCAGCACATACATGTATTTGTTATCCTATTTCCAGTCTCACACAAATCCAGTGCATATCATTGTGGAGCTTTCGGGCATGCATTCACAATTTAGCCGTACGTCACGCTTGACAATGAACAAATGCGGTAGCTAGAGTATGGTATGTCTGATGGGAGGCTGAAATAGTTTTACATGTAGGACATAGGTGATTTTCTGTTAGTTTCTCTGCATTTGCCTGGCTCAAGTGTACAAGCTTATTTCTCAACTTAATTACTACAATTAGGATATGAGATATCAGCTATCAGGGGGTAGGGGTTAATTACTGAGTCACTGCCCCGTCCACTTAAGTTAAACGTTTTGATGACATTCCTTTCCCACGGTGTGAGCGGTAGCCAGTGTTTGCCGTCAAGGTGTACTGGAACAACCACAACAATGGAAAGATACGTTTTCAAGAGCATGAGTCCAGGGGAAAAAATTCTTGTCCAGTGAAGGTTTCGAGTGCAACCATGGACTCTCTGTTACTTCTAGTGAAAGAAAGGTTTCCCAGCCTGAAAAGCAGTGTCAAACACAACACCTACCAAGAATTTGAACTATTTTACAAGTGAAAGAGGGCAGGGCAGTGACTCAGTAATTCAGGCGCATTCCACAGATTGGTGGTTTTCGTAGTACAGCATTCGTTGCCAATGTTGGCGTGACTTCCAGCTAAAACAGAATGAATGCAAGAATAAAAACCGGGTTTCAAGTAACACTGACCACTGCTGTTGACTCCTTCAGTGACCACGCAGTTGACGCCTCATAAAATTTACAGGGAATATTAATAGCATATCTGTGAATAGAATTAAAATCATGTTTCGGTAGAAATAAGTTACAAAACACCATAATTTGAAAGCCAAAAGTCGCAAAAATATAAACGAAAGGAAATTTAAAGTTTCCAGTTTTTAATTTGGTAGGGGGTTCTGTAATGGGGTCTCAGGGAGTAGGGTCCCTGCCTTCCCAAGCTAGTTTTCCCACCACATTTCTCAAAATTGTGGGAGAGGCTTTAGTCTCGGGACCACTCTTGTCCAAAGGCCGAGGTTGGGGGTAAGCAAAGGCATGCTCCCTGTAGAAACTACTTGCTCCAATAAAACCCTCATGATGATAGCAAGAAAACATAGGCACCAGCCAGCCCCAAAGGCTGGGGTGGGCCACACTTGCCTACCACAAACAGAAAGGTGCAACCCCTTACCCTGTGAAGGGTAGGAGATATAAGTTGTGGTGGTCTGGGAATAGTGATGGTACGGGAGGTGTGGAAGTTTTGGTGAAGGAGGAGCTGTGTGAGAAGGTTGTGGAGGTGTGAAGGAAGAGTAACAGATTGATGACAGTAGTGATGGCGCTTGAGGAAGAAGTGGTTAGAATTATATGTGTGTATGGTCCGCAAAGTGGCAGAACGTGTGCAGAAAAAGAGCGTTTTTATGATTATTTGGGGAGTGAGTGGGATCTTCACAGTGTGGGTGAGCTGGTATTGGGTATGGGTGATTTTAATGGAAACAGATTGAGGGTTATGAGGGTGTGCATGGAGGAAAAATGGAATTGGGCAAAGAAATGTGGAAGGAAAGATGTTGTTAGAATTTTGTGATGAAAAGGAGTTGTGTGTGGCAAACACATGGTTCAGAAAAGGGGAGAAGAGGAAAGTGACATACAGTGCAGTGGAAAATGAGACTGACTTTGTACTGGTGGGAAAGGGAAATAGAAAGTTTCTGAGAGATGTGAAGGTCATCCCAGGTGAGCTTCAGCACAGGCCGTTGGTCACGGATCTGGTTAAGAAGAAGGTGAAGAAGGTGGTGAGAAAGGAAGCGATTGAAAGAAGGAAGGTTTGGAAGCTGAAGGAAGACGATACAAGGGCAAGGTTTGAAGGAAGAGTAGGAGAGCTGGTAAGCGCTGATGCACCGGACTTGTGGAAATGTTTTAAGGAAGGGATGTTAAAGGCTTGTGATGAAGTATGTGGGAAGAAGAAAGGGAGCAGAGATCAGGGGGACACAAGGTGGTGGAACGAAGATGTGAAGGAAGAGATAGCGAGAAAGAAGGATGCGCATAAGGAGATGTCCATCGCAGGGTTACCCCCGGCATTAAATTCACTGGTACCCATTTATACACCTGGGAGGAGAGAGGCACCATGAGAGTAAAGTGTCTTGCCCAAGAACACAACACAATGTCCCCAGCCAGGACCCGAACCCGGACCACTCAATCCGGATTCAAGTACACTGACCATGAGGCCACTGCGCGTCCCACGGTGAGGTGTTTAGGGATAGGGTTATTAGAAAACTCTACATAACCATACATACATGTATAACTGCCACACAGAGCTAGTCTAGATAACCATACATAGTGCTAGATACACAACCGCATATCTTCACACAGTCGTATATAAGCATACTTAAGTATACTAGCTCAAACTGGGTGGGAAATTGACACAAGGTTTCAGAACACTCTTCTATCAGCCTTGTGGTAAAGGGTGGGGTTAGGGTTAAGAAATGGGAAGGCACCGAAGTGCTTAAAAATGGCTTCGGATACAGGGGTGTTGTTTCATGGAATGTTCTTTCTCGCAAGGCTAAACAGGCCACTACCTAAAGTAAGTTTTATTCATTTTTAGAGACTGATGTAGTTAACTAGATTGAAATAAATTGTAATGTAGAGATATTTGTATTTATAGTTAGTTAAATCTTTTACGTATAAAGTATAGGAATATACTTTATTTAGACATGGTATTTCCGTCAGGACTGTACAACAATGAATTGAATAAATCCTCCTTTTGGCTTTCGCTTTTTGACTTGGTAGCTTCCCTTTTGGAATGGATTACATTTTATCATTCATAATTACGATGTTCCTTACTTAGCACATTACTTAGATGATTTTATTTAGTTGGGCCTCCCACTTCACCCATTTGCGCCCAGTATTTGTCTACTGCATTGGAGGTGGGTCTACTGCTCCATCCCTAAAAGTGTGAAGGTCAGTCTACGTCATTGGTTGTACTCAACTCCCATCTGGCAAGTTGGAGTTCTTATGGCAGTTGATAGAATCCTGGTTGTCTCAACGCTGGTGTAATAGGCAACAGCTTGAGTCTTTGATAGGTCATCTGCACCATGCTGCCAAGGTTGTCTGGCCCGGCAGGACTTTCATCAGACGCATGATCGATCTTCTCAGACGTTTCTAGAGGGGAGATCGTTCAATCTGCCTGAAGAAAGATTTTCAGTTAGATTTGCAATGGTGGCATCAGTTCCTCTTGCAATGGCACAAGGTGACTTTCTGGCTGTTTCCAGAAGCACATTCTCTTCCATTCTGAAAATGAGTCTTTCGTATCTATCCTCTATGCCAGGACATTTGCTGCTGTGTGCTGCCCGTGTTCACTTAACTTTTGCTGCTCAGCACATCCCAGGAGTTCATAATTCTGTAGCCGTTGCACTGTCTCGCTTTAATTGGCAAGAGTTCCGGTGGCTTGCCTTGAGTGCTCAACCCTCTCCCACTGCTTTTCCACAGTTGCTCCCCTTCACCTTAACCTCCTATCTCTCGAAACGCAATGCAGGACCGGAAGATCCAACAATTCAGCACTGAACAAGTTCATTAGCTTCTTTCAGCAACTTGGCAAACTACATTCTTCTGGTTGCCGCGGCCCTGTGGTTGAATGGCTACTGTGTCTTTTTGCCACATTCCTTGTTCATTCCTTGCAGCACACATCCATCAAGGTGTATTAATCGGCAGTGAGATCCTTGCACATTGAACAAGGCTTTCCAAATCCTTTGTCTAATTGTCATAGACTCCAGTGGGTGGTTGGAGGCATTAAACGGGTTCAAGGTTCTGCAACATTCCAGCAACTCCCGATTACGGACTGCGCCTTGACCACCATTTTCCAGGCTCTGGACATGAATTTTTATGACCACTGCATGTTCTGGGCAGCCTGCACTCTAGGATATTTTGGATTTCTATGATCAGCAGAGTTTACAGTCCCAAACTCCTCTAACTTTTTCTTCTGAATCAGCACTTTACTTACAGGTTGGGGATGTGGCAGTTGACTTGACTCTTCACCCCTCATGCTTGCATGTGCAAATGAAGGCCTCCGAAACGGATCCTTTCCGTCAAGGCTGTTTTATTCATATTGGGCAGGCCCAGCCACCCATGTGTGCAGTGCAAGCAGTCCTTGCATACTTGGTATGGAGAGGCAACACCCCTGGTTCATTCTTTTTACTGGTTGCACCAGATATTGGAGGGTCCGGGGATTCCGTGAAATTTCTCTAGTCACAGCTTCAGGATAGGAGTAGCAACAGTTGCAGCCAGGAATTCCAGATCATGTTATTCAGAAGCTGGGAGGTTGGACTAGCAATGCCCACCAACTGTACATTCTCACCCCTTCAGAGGCTTTGGCCAAATTTTCGCCGCTGCTCGCATGACGGTTGCAGGTGTGCTATTTGGTTGCTTGTGGTGGGGTGCAGTGCCTGGTTTGCTTTTGGGAGTCTGGGGTTCCATGGTCTCTCTACCACTGTACCTCTCGTTCCTCAGGCACCGGTTCTGGATTGGTGGTGGACTATGGTAGGCTTACCATGTCTCCCCCTTGTTGTGTGTGGACATGCGCATCCATCACGACTCTTTCAGGCGCCTAACCCCAAGGTCATCTTGCCAATGAAGCGAGCAAAAATCAGACTGATGTCTACTGAGAAGATTGTTTTCATTTAGATAACGATACAACTGATCATAAATAATTTACTCAAAAACCTTGACCAGAACCAGGATAATCAATATCGGTCCATAATTAGAAGGATCACGCGTAGTTATAACTTTCTTAAAATGAGGTTTGATTCTTGAATTCTTCCGAATGAAATACCAGGGTCTGGCTTATTCAGAATCAAGACCTGTCGCCTTTCTCTTGCATAATTTATTCAGGTGGGACAAAACGTGCATTCGAGTTACTGGGTACATGCTGGAGGCTAAAACAAATGCTGGTATGGTTAACAAATTCATTGAAGGAGGTGCCCACTTCTATATCCCTGGACAATTTGGGTCTGATTCTGCAAAAAAAAATTAAAAAAACCCTGTGTTATTTCGGCCGAATTAGTTATTATTCTTTGTTCCATTATTTAGAGCATGTCACCTCATTGATAGTTTCCCATGTTTTGCGCGAATTTCCATTGTAAGTCTCAAAAGTCTTATAATAGTAGGACTTTTTTACATCTTGATCACTTCAACTTCTTAAAATTACTCCAGTCACCTGGATCGCCTCAATTTTAAGACGATCTCTCGGATACATCAAATTATTAAACTCAGGGGTAATCCAAGGACTTGGATTAGTGTGGAGTAGAGCATGCAAATCACACACTTCTAAGAACAAATAATTCCATTTCATCCACCTTTCACTGGGGTTACACGAACCTAAAGGCTTTAATTTTCATTTTGTTTAAATAAAGGTCCTCTATCTATCTATCTACAGTACCGCTCGAAACGTTTGTGCATTTGCCGCGGTTCTGACTAGGTGAAACAGCGGATTCAATCTCCAGTTTGACCAAGGTAAAACAGAAAGCCGACGTTTCACCTAGATTTTTCCGGTTGATTTATGCCGTGGTTAAGAGAGGACACTGTAAGGGTTTTGCTTTTATTTAGAGCAATTGCTATCAAAGAAGTCTTCATATTCTTGCAGATCGATCGCATCGATAATTAGTTTGCGTATTTACTATCTACGATGGTTGGTTCATTTGATTATAATAAAGTCCCTGTAATAAGAGCATTTCTCGTTTTCTTTTTCCAGCAAACGTCACGATTTCTTAAATTGTTTGAAATCTGTTCAATACAGATGGTATAAAGATCAGCAGAACGTGTTTGGGAAATCTCTTGTCTGTGACACCACTTGTCGAGGGACCGGCCTTGAAAGATATGCGAAAGGTTTTTCACTCTCATCGACCGAAAGTTGGAAGAAAACGATTAACTTTACAAGTAATTGTCAGCCGTTTGGGCTACATGGCTCTCCATTTGTTACAAACTTGTTAAGCAGTTCGCATCGAATAGAACAACGTATTCCATGAGCTTTCGCTCTCACTTGCATGATGGAAGCATGCAGCCTAGATTATTTACTTTTTAACTCGCCAAATTGGCAGAGGCATGAACTTGTCTATAGTATAGTCGTTGAAGCACTAACTTAGTTAATCTTACTAATTCAGAGGAATGAATATTTCTGAATTTCAAGCTCAACTGCTGAATGACCAGCCACTTAATATTTTGAATCAGAAATGATCGTAATTAACACGCGGCAAGGAGTTGCTTAACAAAATTTGGGAATACAGCTATGGTTCTTCCCTGGTATAATATTTGAGTCATTGATAACGTTTAGTTCAAAGTTGGAGTTCTTCAACAACTATCCCGTGAACATTTCTTTTTGGACAGGATGCAAAATTTGAAGCGCTTTTGATTTTAAATATATCTCCTGTCAGACTGCACTGGCGGCAACTTAAGTTATGCATAATCCACACAGTTTTAAAGAAATGTCCTTTTTATGCCTTTGGGAGAACTGTTCATCATGATCATAGCGAAAAACTTTCAAATTATTAAATGTAAAGATGTAAGAATGAGGCATGATGGTTATCAACATTGTCTGTTCTCAGCTGTCAGGGCAAAGTGAGACAAACAAAACAGACTTTTATGACAGTGTGTTGTGTTGCGTTAGTGCTGTGGAAAACAGTTTGCACATTCATTCGGCTGTGGCATTCGGTTGCTTTTGTCTTTGCCTCGGGTGCTGGTTTTGTATTTTTATTTTGTATTTTAGGTCAGACATTCAGCATGTTGTTTTTGTCTCTGTTCAGGTTTTCTTTGATATCACCCATGGAGATGAAAAATTGGGAAGGGTTGTGATTGGACTGTTTGGTAAAACTGTTCCGAAGACCACGAGAAATTTTGCTGCTTTAGCATCTGGAGAGGTATGAAAATGCTGTTGCTGTTTGAATCATCGCCGCTTGTATATACTAGAAGATTTCTGTTATGAAGGTCTGATTTGCAAACAAGCTTGTTTTTAAGAAAATCAGTTACAGGTGTGTAGGCCTTACAAAGAAGGTGATCTCTGGCAACATAATTATATTCTATAGAAGGAATGCAGTGCCTTGTTCGCACAATGGCATAGCAAAACGGTCAAAAAAAATATTGCTGAAACAATCACCATGATTGTTAAAATAATTATGTTTTGTGCATCTATATTGTACACAAGTGTTAAGAACTCATCATAATTGCAAAGAAAACAATTTTTTATTACTGCCTCAGTGAGTCAGCCTGAAGCGAATGAGCAAGGTAGCTGTCTAATCAGTTGAAGAACAGATTTTCTTCAAAATGCAAGGGATTGTGGGCAAAGGAGCAGGGAATTTTGGTTATGCACGAATGGAGGAATTAAGATGCGCCGTGTGAGCTTCCATTTTCCTCAAACTATACAGGTAGTTTACACTGTCACACAACAAAAAAATTAATTTGAAATCATACAATGAAAAAAGGTCAAGTCTTGGCATGTTTGCGAAACAAATCTCTTAATTACCTCTCCAATTCTCTGGTCTGTGCGGTACATTGTTTCCGAGTTACTTGTCAAAGCATTTCATGCAACTGTAAAGAATTTTGCATGGAGGTGCCATGTAGTCCACCAATATGGCGGCCGGTAAATATCGACAAAAACATCTAGAGTTCACTGTGCGACGAAAGCGCTTACTTTTTGTTTATGAGATAAAATACATGTGTATGAACACATTTCCTATTAATGTAATTCATAGGAATAGACATTTAATTTTTTTTCCAATCAAATAGCTCTGTATTGTGATGTCACATCACCTTGCAATTCGGAAGTTCAAAATCTGTATTTTTGATCTACGAAAGATGTCACAGACCTGGAAAGATAAATTTCTAGGTTATCGTCAACCTGCTTTAGATGAAAATTCAGAAGACCTTGCGATTTTGATTTTAGATTTGATGATGTCATTCACTGTGAAAACCATATATTGTTTTGGTTTTCTTTCATCTCTGAAGTTATTGGTAAGCAGTCTGCAAATGTTGCACACTGATCTTTTGGTAAGAAACTACCTGTAAGGGCTGTGTTTTTAATTATTAAGGAAAAGGAGATGTCACGATATCGGATTGTGTGAGTAATTTATTTAATCCGGCACTCAGATGTCATCAACATAGTCATATGAAAACGGCAAGGTCAGAATTATTTCCTGTATAATTAATTAATGCTCTTTGTTCATGATTCGTCAAAAAGGTCGAAGTTGAATATAGACCTGCCTCTCTCTTTGAAAATAACTTAAAAGTGCTTATGACACTGTCAAGGAATGGAGTTCAGAAATAAGTATGAGTTTCCTAGAAACTTATCTTTAATTGCCATGAATTCAAGTGAGCAAGAAGTTTACTAAATGCAAAGGGCGAGCATGTCCGTACCATATATGGCCTGTCATGCTAGACAAACAGAGACATCCCCCTCTTTTTGTTGATAAAAGAAGCATGGTAAAATGCAAATAAATTGGTTAAGAGAACATGGTTATCACTGCTAATCAAATTAAACAAATGTCTATCAAATAACTACAGGAACCAAAAAAAAAAATGTCATGGGTGTAAGTATGAACCCAATGTCAAGTTTCATTCGCTGTTTAAAGGTTAGCCGGTTGCCAAGCACCATCGCGTCTTTGTGTACTCTATCAGAAGCTACGCCAAATACCAGTGTATCCCGGGTAGTATTTTCTTTAGCAGCGGGGTCATATCTGCCATATCTTCTACTAATAGCCGTGCTCCGGTGACGAATTCCTCCTGCTTTAGGCTTTGATTACTCTGGGACTTTGTATAAGCTTCTAGCGCTGCCATAAATGGGGCGATCTTAAGATTGTAACCTTTGTTGGCCCACATGCTTGTATTATAAATTTTGAGTCCTTTGTCGCCAATCCATAACAGCAGCAATCCCCTCTTCGACTTTGTCGAGCGGCCCCGCGAAGATAAGTTGGCATTTTGGTTTGAAGAGTTAAAAACGCTTGTGAAGATCCCCTGAAGTAGTACAGTCCATCGCTGCTGGTTTGAATTGATCGGCCATGTTGTTGCTGAATGTGTGAAATAACTGATGTACTTCTACTGCCGGTGATAACTTATGTCTTAATCCTTAAAATATTCCCCTGGAGGATCCAGTATCTTCTCAGGCCACCACTTCTGACACCATGTCAAGGAATGGAGTTCGTAAAGAAGTATGAGTATACTCGAAAATCATCTTAATTGCCATGAATTCAAGCGAGTAAAAAGATTACTAAATAAAAAGGGCTGAAGATCTGCCATAGGTGATGGCTTGATACAACAGCGAAAGGTGTATTACTGGCCATGACATAAAAATGGAAACAGGCAATCGATAATGGTTTAACAGTTGGGGACATTTTCATTGACCATTTTCAAAGGCCTTTGATACTGTGTCGCATGAAGTTCTATCTTTAAAATTAAATGCAATTGGTATCTCTGGCTCTTTACACCAGTGATTGATGAATTGCTTATTCGGCAGATTTCAGTTTGTAGAAATAAATGGCCAAAGATCTCTCTCTCTTCCCATTAGACTTGGAGTTCCTCAGGGATCCTGCTGGGACCAAGACTATATAATTGATGTAGTGTATTGATTCCAGTGATATTACAGTAACAAGGACATGTGCTGTAGTCACCTTATGTGAAAGTACTGCGTGCTATTCCATGGTGTGAAAGTACTGTTACCAAGTAGAAATAGAATAATCTTTGTGTTATAATATAAGATAATTGTTCATTGAATAAAGGACGTTACATAAAAAGCAATGGAAGAGTGTGTGTATCTTCATTTATGACTACACCACACAGTGGCGATGAGGATGAACTCATAACTGTAGACCCGCCAGACCCGGCAGAAAATCTATTACAGCCAGAACCGGCAGAAATTCCACGAGTTATGGAACGGCCGTTGCCCGCACCCACCGCATTCGACATTGATGCAGCAGATCTATACAGTGAATGCAAACACTGGATGAGCGTGTTTGAAATATCTGCCATTGCCTCCGATCTAAAAAAGAAGGAAGATGCGATTCAGAGAGCTACGATGCTGCACTGCCTTGGCCCCGCAGTTCAACGCGTCTTCAATAGAGGTTTTGCGCGGCAGCCATGTTGCATGGCAGGAACAATGAAAATGTTTTGCATTAGAAAGAACATTTGTTCCCATAGGAAAAAGAATCTATTGCTCCTGCCATGCAACATGGCTGCCGTGCAAAACCTCTATACCCTCCCCGGAGAACGCAAGTCCCTCGAAGAGGTGAACTCTGCCCTCAGTTTATACTTTGCACCAAAACGGAACGTTGTGGCAGAGAGCTACAAGTTTAGGTCACGAGCGCAAAAGGCAGCTGGACGAATCGATAGACACGTACCTGACCAACCTCAGAGAGCTGGCAAAATCCTGCAACTTCGGCACTGTACAGGAGGAGATGTCCCTCTCGTACTTTGACACAGAAACTCCTACAATAAGACGATCTGGATCTCGCAAATATGATCAAAATCGCGCGAGGTGCAGAACGGCCATACAAGAGGCGCGATTGCTGTCACAAGGCACCTAGGAAAACCCAGTCCAGATCGACCATGTGTATGCTTTTAGCGGATTTGCAGCGAAACCGTTCAGCTGTCACAGATGTGGTGGAACTGACGGACACACTCCTGATGAATGCGATGCAATCAAGTCCACGCGCAAAATCTGCAAAAAAGTTGGACACTTGCAAAAAGTTTGTCGCCCAAAGCCCAATGCAGCACATCAACAAACTGGCACAAAAAGAAGCCAGCAAAGAAAGAAAAGAAAACCCCAACCATGAAGGTCCGCAGCTTGAGATCCAAACCTGCTAATTGGCTTGAAGACAGCTCAAGTGATGAGAGCGAACTAGTACTCTCTTTGAACAATGTTGACAGTTCCATTACGGTACAAAATGATGGTCGACACTGGTTCTAAGTACAACATAATATCCTCACAGTTATATAAATCACAATTTAAGCACAATGACTTGAATGGAACTCAAAAACGCTTTACTGCGTATGGACAGAAAGAACTGCTAAATTGTAATCACCATCAAAGCCAGCGATAAGACTATCAATACTAAGATTTACGTAATAGAGGGTAACGCAGAATCATCACTGGGATGAGACTCTAGTTTCAAGCTACAGTCTCGGTCACAAATGTTGTAACACAGACGGCAATTTTCCCCCTCTCCCCCTTCAATGTTGATATTTATGGTTGGGGTGCAAAAACCAACCGGTAAATGCAACATTGATTAAAGGGAGGAGGAGGGGTACGTTATTAACAGCTTTGATGCGCTTCACTTGTTGTTCAAGCGAAGTGTTACAACTATTTATGACCGAGATTGTTTGGGTATTGAATGACGCAATTCAGGTAAACAAAAAGCGCCATTTCTAATGTATTCTGTCATGGTTGCTTTCATGGGACTCTCGCAAGTAAGATACATCGAAGCATGTTTAGTTACTTTTAAAATTGATAGAAAGTGTTGACGTGACGCTAAAAAGGAAAGATATCTTGTAGATTTACAAGCGAAAAGCTGCACAAGCGTAATGGCCTTCAATTGAACGCTGTTTCGATATTAAACGTCGTACGGCTAAGAGCTTTTAACTGAAGCCACGTTAAATTGAAGGACTTTCCGATCGTAAAGTGCTGACTTTTGTGATATTTCAATAGCAACGGTTGAAAACATTTACAAAGGAAATAGGAACACTCCCGCGTGTTTAGAAAGTTACTCAAAAAGAGGGCGTAAGTTCAAGCTAAGTAACACGCTGAGAAGGTACCTCATTCGCTGCGTTAGGGTCCTGTGAAAAAGAGACGGGACTTTTCCCTTTAAAAGAATAGACACTGTGACACAATCATCCAAAAGAGGGGTGGTGGTATCAAGTGTTAATTATTACCTTAACTCATTTTCAGCTCTATCACGTTAACACTTCGAAGACGTTTCCGTTTAACTCAACATTTATTGAACTATGTACAGTAAGCACGTGTTTCTCGCTCAATCCTTTTTCTTTTTCCACGAGGTATCCTACAAGTCCTTTTGCGCACATGCGCGACTCAATGCATTCACGTGACATCTCCCTCCTCGATTTTCTTTAACTTAAATAAAAGGGAACAAACGC
>NC_090884.1:18729291-18751791 GCF_036669925.1 Montipora capricornis | reverse complement strand
TTTGATTGGTTTGCTGGATTGTCTCCGTCCTTTATGATTGGCCAAAGTAATTACTTTGGTTTTGGTTTTACGACACTCAATTGAAAATCGCTCTATGATAATTAATTGTGACGTTAAGTATGACAATAATTTATTAAATTACAACAGATATTGACTTAAACTCTTTCCCCTCAAAACTAAATGTGATGTTTATTATTATTACTATCACAATTATTTGATTATTATTATTATTATAATTATCATTATTATTTTCATTTTCACTATTGTTATTTCAGGTCTAACTGAGTTTCGAATACTCAAGCACCTTGAGGAAATTGCAGAACTTTCTTTACCACTATCCAAGTTCAGAAGCCTTTTCAGGATCTGAATACATCCAAGACTCTATTTTAAACAGAGTTACTTGTTGCCAGGTCAATGTCGATGTTAATTAGAATTAACTTAATTAATGTTGTCTCCAAATGTACATATATTGGAAATTTATTTTCAGATTTTATCCTTGATTAGCTGAGTGTAGCACAAAGATAATTGGTCGGAGTACACTTTAGGAATATATTATGTTTGTAAGTACAATAATGTTGGTTTGTTTGAGAAATTCTAAAAAGCCAAGAAAATATTACTAGACTGTACTTTAGGTGGTTCTCCCATAAGGATAGTACAACCGATTCTTTTGCTAGAACCAAGGCAATAATTAGGTGGCACACCCATGAGTGCAGTATAACCCAGTCTTTTGTTAGAGCCAAGATAATATTATTAGGCTGTACTTTAGGTGGGACACCCATGAGTGCAGTATAACCCAGTCTTTTGTTAGAGTCAAGATAATATTATTAGGCTGTACTTTAGGTGGCGCACCCATGAGTACAGCATAACCCAGTCTTTTGTTAGAGCCAAGATAATATTATTAGGCTGTACTTTCGGTGGCGCAACCATGAGTGCAGTATAACCCAGTCTTTTGTTAGAGCCAAGATAATATTATTAGGCTGTACTTTAGGTGGCGCACCCATGAGTACAGTATAACCCAGTCTTTTGTTAGAGTCAAGATAATATTATTACGCTGTACTTTAGGTGGCACACCCATGAGTACAGTATAACCCAGTGTTTTGTTAGAGTCAAGATAATATTATTAGGCTGTACTTTAGGTGGCACACCCATGAGTACAGTATAACCTAGTCTTTTGTTAGAGTCAAGATAATATTATTAGGCTGTACTTTAGGTGGCGCACCCATGAGTACAGTATAACCCAGTGTTTTGTTAGAGCCAAGATAATATAAATTTATTAGGCTGTACTTTAGGTGGCACACCCATGAGTACAGTATAACCCAGTCTTTTGTTAGAGCCAAGATAATATTATTAGGCTGTACTTTAGGTGGCACACCCATGAGTACAGTATAACCCAGTCTTTTGTTAGAGCCAAGATAATATTATTAGGCTGTACTTTAGGTGGTGCACCCATGAGTACAGCATAACCCAGTCTTTTGTTTGAGCCAAGATAATATTATTAGGCTGTACTTTTAAATTAGGTGGCAACCCATGAGTGCAGTATAACCCAGTGTTTTGTTAGAGCCAAGATAATATTATTAGGCTGTACTGTAGGTGGCGCACCCATGAGTACAGTATAACCCAGTGTTTTGTTAGAGCCGAGATAATATAAATTTATTAGGCTGTACTTTAGGTGGCACACCCATGAGTGCAGTATAACCCAGTCTTTTGTTAGAGCCAAGATAATATTACTAGGCTGTACTTTAGGTGGCACACCCATGAATACAGTATAACCCAGTGTTTTGTTAGAGTCAAGATAATATTATTAGGCTGTACTTTAGGTGGCGCACCCATGAGTACGGTATAACCCAGTCTTTTGTTAGAGTCAAGATAATATTATTAGGCTGTACTTTAGGTGGCCCACCCATGAGCACAGCATAACCCAGTCTTTTGTTAGAGTCAAGATAATATTATTAGGCTGTACTTTTTGTGGCGCACCCATGAGTACAGTATAACCCAGCCTTTTGTTAGAGTCAAGATAATATTATTAGGCTGTACTTTAGGTGGCACACCCATGAGTACAGTATAACCCAGTGTTTTGTTAGAGTAAAGATAATATTATTAGGCTGTACTTTAGGTGGCGCACCCATGAGTACGGTATAACCCAGTCTTTTGTTAGAGCCAAGATAATATTACTAGGCTGTACTTTAGGTGGCACACCCATGAGTACAGTATAACCCAGTCTTTTGTTAGAGTCAAGATAATATTATTAGGCTGTACTTTAGGTGGCGCACCCATGAGTACAGTATAACCCAGTCTTTTGTTAGAGTCAAGATAATATTATTAGGCTGTACTTTAGGTGGTGCACCCATGAGTACAGCATAACCCAGTCTTTTGTTAGAGTCAAGATAATATTATTAGGATGTACTTTAGGTGGCGCACCCATGAGTACAGTATAACCCAGTCTTTTGTTAGAGTCAAGATAATATTATTAGGCTGTACTTTAGGTGGTGCACCCATGAGTACAGCATAACCCAGTCTTTTGTTAGAGTCAAGATAATATTATTAGGCTGTACTTTTTGTGGCGCACCCATGAGTACAGTATAACCCAGTCTTTTGTTAGAGTCAAGATAATATTATTGAGTGCACATTGTGATCTTGTGATAAGTGCATCTCAGCTTGTGCTGAGCACTCTTAGAAAACTTAGTTTTGTCTGGCACTGGAATACTCCTTGAATACTGCAGGAGTTTTAGCTGTCAATTGCTGTAGATACATTGCCATAACATATTTGTATTTTACAACTCTTTAAGGTCACCTGTCGTATAATAATGGCCAGATTTAGTGTATTTTACTGTAACAGTGATATAGGTTTACATGTGTGCTAATATGTTAATGACAGCTCTGGTGAACTGTACCTAAAATGAAATAGATAAGTGGTCATCCAGTGTTTTGGGCTGTAAACATTAGAAAGAATTAAAAACAACAAAGAAACAAAAATTAGTTAAAACATAAACATAGACCTCCTATATCTTGTTGGAAAACCAGGAAATCTTTTGATTACATACAATATTCAATATTGTTTTACTTCATTCGTATTCATATAAAGTGAGGTTTTAGGTTGGCTTTGCAAACTGAAGAAAAAAAAATGAGAATTCCTTACTATTCAGGTTTTGAGAGTATTTTATAAATACTAAACATTAAGAGTGATTATTTTAATCCATAAAAGGAGGCGTAATAGTTAGTGCTTAAGATACCAAAGTAGACGAAATATTAAATTATTTAGGGAGTAATAAGCAAAAGTATTTGTCATGGATCACATGTAACTAAAGAGTACAATCACTAAAAGTATTTCGAACGTATAAAGATGACTTTTATGATTATGATGTAAGTATGGTGATATTTAATCGGATGAACTTTTATTCAGCTGAAAATGTTGAATTGAAAATGTCATTTTATTTTACTCGATATGTAGGGTACTTTTATACATATATTTTACTCAATACCTTGAGTACTATTAAAACTCGTTGTGTGAGTAAATTTCTGTTTTACTCAAAATGTAGAGTACGACTTACTCAATCTATGAGTAGATAATCATTTTACTCAAAATAAAGAGTCAGTATGGATGCATCTCTCTTGAGTACTTTTACCTCTAAATTTGAGTTAATGTTACTCAATGTATGAGTACTCTTACTCATACAACTGAGTGAGTTAACTCACCCTGAGTAAACTTACTCCATCCCGAGAGAATAAATTACTCAACATTTCTGCTACAGGTTACTCAATATAATGAGTTACTATGGATGCAACGATTTACTCACTATTTTGAGTTCAATTTACTCGGCTTTTTTTGCTGTGTTGTGAAAGTAATTTGTCCAGAATTCCAATAACAATTGTGTCTCTTATTTGCTCATCTCTTTGTGTTTCGAATTCACAGAGTTCTGCCATATCGAATAAAAGCCTCCACCGTTTCTCCTTCTTTTTGAACACGGCGATGAAAACATGCTCGCTCATGTATAATATTCTTCTTCGGTACATAATTATCCTCAAATTTCTCAATAACCTTAGCGTATTTCTTCTCATCGCCTTCCACAAATGTAAACGCTTTGAATACATGTTCTGCCTCTTTCCCCATTGTGTATACAAGGGCATTTATCTGAATGTAGTGTATTGATTACTAGTAATACTACTGCAACAAGGACATGATCATGATCACCTTATGTGAAACTACTGCATGCTATTCCATGATGTGAAAGTACTGTTACCATGTAGAAGTAGAATAATCTTTGTGTTACAATATAAGATAATCGTTCAACGAATAAAGGATATTACATAAAAAGCAATGGTGTGGGTCTCTTCACTTATGACTACACCACACATTGACGACGAGGATGAACTCGTAACTGCAGATCCGCCAAACCCTGCAGAAAATCCAGACCAGCCAGAACCGGCAGAAAATCCACAACCGCCAGACCCGGCAGAAAATCTAGTACAGCCAGAACCGGCAGAAATTCCACGAGTAATGAACGGTCGTTGCCTGCACCCACCGCATTCAACATCGATGCAGCAGATCTGTACAGTGAATGGAAACACTGGGTGAGCGCGTTTGAAATTTATGCCATTGCCTCCGATCTAAGAAAGAAGGAAGATGCGATTCAGAGAGCTACGATGCTGCACTGCCTTGGCCCCGCAGTACAACGCATCTTCAATACGCTCCCTGGAGAGCACAAGGCCCTCCAAGAGGTGAAAACTGCCCTCAGTGGATACTTTGCACCAAAGCAGAACGTTGTGGCAGAGCGCTACAAGTTCAGGTGGCGAGCGCAAAAGGCAGACGAGTCAATAGACATGTACCTGACGAACCTCAGCGTGCTGGCAAAATCGTTCGACTACAGCACTCTAGAGGAGGAGATGATCCAGGACCAAATCGTCGAGAAGTGTTCCTCACGTACCTTGAAGCAGAAACTCCTTCAACAAGACGATCTGGATCTCGCAAATACGATCAAAATCGCGCGAAGTGCAGAAACGGCCGTACAAGAAGCGCGATTGCTGTCACAAGGCACCAAGGAAAACCCGATCCATATCGACCACGCACGCTTTCCGCGGATTTCCAGCGAAACCGTTCAGCTGTTATAGATGTGGTGGAACCAAGGGACACACTCCTGACGAATGCGGTGCAATCAAGTCCACGTCCAATATCTGCAAAAAAGTTGCACATTTGCAAAAAGTTTGTCGCCCAAAGCCCAAGGCAGCACATCAACAAACTGGCACAAAAGGAGGCCTGCAAAGAAAGAAAAGAAAACTCCAACTAATTGGCTTAAAGACAGCTCAAGTGACGAGAGCGAACCAGTAATCTTTGAACAATGTTGACAGTTCCATTACGGTACAAATTAATGAACAAAGAACCAAAATGATAGTCGACACTGGTTGTAAGTACAACAACATAATATCCTCAGTTATATAAATCACAATTTAGGCATTGTGAACTGAATCGACACAAAAACTCTAATTTCAGTCGGAAATTCTCTAATTCCGAAAACTAAACTAAGATGTCCCTTTCGTGGCTTCCGTATGTTCCTTATCTTTTTAAACTAATTTGCTCCATAAATGAAGGAAAGATGCCGAACATTCAAAAAAACAGTACAGGAGAATAACGAAAAAAATTGAAACAAGAAAACATTGTAAAAAAACGACGCCCTGGCCCCGGCCCCGCGTTTTTGGCTACTACCAAAATTTTCAGCGTCATGCAGGATTTTAGTCAAATCCTACACGTACTGTTGTGTAGGTGTTTTTCGCTGTTCAAACCCTTGCTGGAACGTGATTTGTAAAGAAGGTCTAAAATAAGTTCCTTTTACCCATCTTGTTCAAACTCCCTGATGAGGTCTGCGTAATCAGACGAAACCGGTCGGAGAAATAAAAAAGATCTGTTGCTGTGTGCTGCTCACTAGTATTTATTAAATATATATATATTAGGTTCACTATGGAAAAAGAACCTCATCACAAATTACCCTTTTTAGATGTTAGATGATCTCATTTCTTTTCTAACTAGAGTTTACCGTAAGAAAACCTTTACTGGGTTATTAACTAATTATTTCAGTTTCAAGTTCGTACTCTTACAAAGTGGGTCTCATCAGGACTCTTATTGATAGGGCCTATAAGATTAACAACACCTGGTTGGGGCTACACGACGAGATAACTAAACTTTTCCCTGCCCATTTAATTGAAAGGGTTGTAAACCGTTTCATTACTGGGACCCTAAGTAATCATTGTCCCCAGGGTTCCCTTCCCACTTCGTTACATAGGCCATTTTTCTGTCGTAACTCGGAAAAAGATCCGTCACTTTATCAAGCGCTACTGCAATGATTTGGACATCAAGCTAGTTTTTTCCTCCTTTAAGATAGGCAACTTGCTTGGTGTGAAAGACCCTATCCCTGGCGGGCTTCGTTCACGTGTGGTTTATAAGTTTGTATGTGCGGGCTGTAATGCCTGTTATGTCGGCGAAACAACCCGGCATTTTTCCACACGCGTGCGTAAGCACTTAGTCAGTGATAGGGCCTCTCACATTTGCAAACACCTACGGAATTGTGAACAATGTTAGTCAGTGATAGGGCCTCTCACATTTTCAAACACCTACGGAATTGCGAACAATGTCGTGCCCTGTCTTCAGGGGAATGTTTCCATATTTTAGATCACGCCTCTACTACTTTTCAACTCAAGATAAAAGAAGCTTTTCATATTCAAAGAGAACAACCTTCTCTTAATCAACTATCCTTTTAATTCTAACATTGTCACGTTTTATGTACATTCCGTTGTTACTGGCAAAATTAGCACTTTTTCCGACTTATAAATTCAACTTAACGCTTTGTACATTAATCAACTGAAGATGACAGAAGTTTCTGTCGAAACATGTCTTGTAATTTCAAAAGTTTTGTCGTTTTCTTTAAATTTCTGACTTGCCTGGTGATATCAAGATCCATATATATATGGGCTTGAAGATCTTCAGTAAGGTCGTCTATTCTTGCCCAAGCCTCTTCCGAAACCTTCTCCATTCCACTAACCTTTCTATTCAAATATTCAAATTTTCCTTTCATTTTGTGTCGAAAACAGTTCAAATTAGTGTGTAGTTCTTCCAGCTTGGTTCTTCTCTTATCTTCGGAATCGCTTCAGAGAATGCTGGCCGCCATTTTAGTTTTCTTCGAATCATTGGTAGGTGGACTACTGGAGAAAGATCTTTCTAGGCGCTTCTTGTTTCTTTTCTGTATATGACCAAAGGATATTGAAGATGTTGTTTGCAGATTTAGTATTTGTTAGAAACATTTATGTTGGGAGGCTAAGAATTCAGGCTGCATTCAGGAGCTCTTACAAACGTGACCGTTCTCATAACCATATGACGTGATCTCCTCACATTGTATAAAGATGAAATTACCTGTGATGCACATTGTATGAAGTTGTAAGCAGGACCCCTTCTGAAAGCCAACTGTTCAAAAGGATCCACCTGTCAACAATTACAAAGCTTGTTTGTGATGAAATTGTTTGCTCGATTTTTAGGTAATTTCAAGTTTGTTAATGGTCCCACATTTTAAAATTTGGATGTTAGTTGACTAGCATCCAGTTTTTGGTCGGATGATATTGACTACCGAGTCAAATTTTGGCCTGTGATATTGAATGACGGCAGACTTAATTTTTTTTAGTGGTTAGTATCTAAAAAAAGGGAAAAAAGTCCCAAACTGCAGGTTATTAAATATAATGGGTTTTGTTTGATTTATACATAAGTTCTTTTTTTCATGTTTGCAGAAAGGTTTTGGTTACAGAGGAAGCAAATTTCATCGCGTAATAAAGGATTTCATGATTCAAGGTTAGTAAGCAAAGAAAGCAAGAATCTCTTTGCGAAAGTGTTCAATTTTGCAAGTGAAGCTATTGCTCTTACCTAAGACAATGACTCCTGTAATTCCACCGGTTGTAAGGGAAGGTATACATGTAGATTACTGAACTGACGTCTGGTTTCGCTTTAAACCAGCATAAATTAATTCAAATAAGATCACTGTAAAAGTTGCCCTTAAAAGCGATGAAAAACGTTATGGTAACCCATCGATGCGAGAAATTTTGGTTTTAGCTATGATGTCATCATGCGTCCGTCCGTACGTTCGCCGACCCCTCCAAGTAACACAGCGGTCAATCGTCTGCGGATGCCCAAATGGATATTTTTTTGCCAGCCGCGCGCCAATATCCCGCGCAAAATTTTAAAGGAAAAAATTGAAAACAACCGGTGTAACGCAAAATCTACGAAACAAAATTGAAACGTTCATAGAAATCTGTAAAAGGAAAAAAGAAAAGGTAAAAGGAAAACTTACGACTTTCCAGACACAAAGTTTATTAAATTACCGGTATTCTGTTGATTTAGTATATTTTTATTTGTTATTATCAATCATGCGATGTGTGACACCGGAAGCGGACGGCAAGCGGTGTGTAAACGAAGGAAAAACTCGTAAAGAAAATTGCAGTCATTCGGCTTGGCTCAGACGAGCTGACAAAACATTGGCAAGGGCTGGAGGGATTCCGTCGGGATCGTGGATTTGTCTGCAGCACAGTAATGAAATCCATCGAAACAATAAACCATGGTCGTGTTCTTCATACCTATCCCTGAAAGGTTTTACCAGGTCTTCGAAAAGGTTGGAAAAAAAAATTACCAGATAACAGACCTGGGACAAACTGGTGTTTAAGGCCGACAAAAGCTTTATGGATCACGTTAAATACATTCCATGGAAAAGAAAGGACTCCAACAAACAGAAGGTAGAATACTTTTTAACTCTGACATTTCACGAATTATGTCTGTTAGCCCGTTGTACAAGTTAAAACATAAACAAATATATAAATAACGAGGAAAATGTCACTTATTGGATGCGGGGGGCCTAGGAAAAGAGGAACAGTGTCATGAAAATACTTAACAACAAAGAGGTAAGTCTAGTAGTGTATATATTTATTTCTAACTTTTGATATCCAGTCGGTATTATTTACTTATATTACATTCAAATGTTTAATCAAAAGTAAATCATAAGAACGATTAAATCGCCTTAATTTCTCAAGGCTCTTGCAAACTCTTTTCTTTACATATTTCATTTTTTCGGAATCAATGTAGCCAGTAATTATTATGTTAGTGGCCAGATTAAATCAAACCAAGGCATATTAGATATCCAGAAAGGAAAAGAGAAGGAAAACAGGTATTTTGCCCTCTTGTTTATTTACTACTTCTAGCAAAAGCCAGAGTGTAAAACTGGAACTGTTTTTTAATGATAATTTAGTATCATTATTTTAGAGCCTTCAATTACAGAATTGATTGAAAGATTTCAGATGGCAGTTGGTAGTCATAATTAAAAAAGTGGTTTGCCCTTGTAGGAAGTGAGTGCCATGAGGAAGTTTACAGAGCTACAAGTGAAGTACCTGGATTGTTTAAAGCTGTCTTTAAAACAATACCTCGGGAAGACTCCAGACTGTCGCAAGACAGAGGATACCTCCAAGAACAAAGAACAGTTGCCCTCCTTCATATAATAGCATATTTCAGTTGTGAATCAACATGAATTAATTTGAACCAATAAAAGGGTACATCTCAAAAATCTGAAATAAATTTTCATGTTTGCATAGATCACAGATTACATGTCCTTTGCAAAAAAGACTTGGGTCTCTACATGCATCAGCACTGTGGAGATACTTTGCGCTGGATTTTGCAATGGTATGTACTGGTGAAGATCGAAAAGGGCAGGTCGCTTTTGACAACTATAGATGATTATCTGGTATGCGAAGGAAGGGAGACTTTAATGTAAAGGTGGTATCGTAAAATATCACCTGTAAGAAATTTTCACCAAAGGTCTTAAAAACCATCACAAGTCATTTCTTAGTCCTCTTGCAGCGCATTGCCAACAACTGAGGGCAAACGATATACAGACGCAAATCAAACAGTTCAGGTGTAGTGTGAATAATAATATATTATTTATTTCCTTTATTGAGCCCTTCATTTTAATCATGCCGGTAGTGAGTCTAAAGTAAGAGACATTTCAATAATAATAATAACAATAATAATAATAATAATGATGATAATGATAATGATAATGATAATGATAATGATAATGATAATGATAATGATAATAATAACAACAGCAAAATAATAATAATAATCTTGAAAATAACAGTAAAAATTCCTTTGTTTTCCGTATGCAATCTGCTGGCTTGTGTTACTCCGTAAGAATTAAATCTTGATCGCTTTTGAGAATGAGGAGGTTACACAAATTTAATAATTGTGGAGCATAATACAGAAATTAGCATGTTCACTGTGATATGCTACATTGCATCCTATTTTATCCCTGAAAGCAGTTCCACATGACTATCTGGTTTGTTGCTCGAGATGGAAAACTGTTTGTCCTGACAGTCACTTCCATTTCCCTCATGGTGTCATAGTTGCTAGGTCTGACATATAAGGAAGAGAGGCTAGGCATTTCTGGCAAAAATTAAACGAGAACTGTCATTACAACACAATATATGTTCTCTTACATTTGTAACATTTCTGTGACTAAAGACCAGTTATTTTGCATGTGCAGTGTAGTTAGTGTACACAACGAATTTCAAAAGAGATAACCTCTTACAAAAGGAAGAATGGTGTAGTTCAAGTGTTGAACAAATAAGAGAACATCTGGAAATAACAGGTACTTCAAAACAAAAAACAATACAACTACACAGAGGCATTACTTAAACAAAATAAAACACGATAGATCGAAAGAACTTTTCATTTCTTAAAATAAAAAAAGAGGAGAGCATTCAGTATTTCTGTTGCACTTAACTCAAGAATTGTACGTAAGCTTTAAGGATGATATGAATGATGTAATATTTACACAGCTTCTCAATCAAATCACGAGAAGAACACGGCATTTTACCTTTCTTTACGTGTAACTTACAATGTTTGCCAATGCTGTGTCTTCTCATGCATGAGTGCCTTATAGACCATGCTAAATCGAATACATCGTACGATCAGCTGTTATTGCATTAGTTTGAAGTACTGTTTGACATCACTTCTACACGTGGCTACTGTATGCCGGTCTCAATAAAAAAATATGTACAGACTTACTCGCTTGTGTGGTCGTTTTTAACTTGAGTGTCACAACTTAAACCCACGAGGTCGCACCGCCATCTTGACCGCCTTTTCGCCACTCCAACGCTCGCACATGCGCAGACGTTTGACTGCTGTGTCCCAGGTATGCCAGTGCGGCCAGCATCACCTGACCATATCGCGGGCTCAAGTCTAGAGTGTGGCATAAAAGTAGCCGCTTCAGTGAAGGGCTTTATGTGGTTCGTTTGTGCAAACATTATTGCTTTTTATGGACTGTTCGAAATGATTTTTCATGGAAAACCTTTGCTAAAGGATGGGGAAAATATCAGGGAAACAGTTTGAAGCAATTTTAAAACAGCAGCTGGAAAATAACATGAGGAATTGAGGTTTAGTGAAGATACCCGTTTGCGTTTGCGTACGAGCCATTATTTTGAGCACCTTATTTTAAATGCCAGGAACTACTTCTTTTTCGCGTTGAACACCGCGCTTGATCATCAAATTAACCTCCCAGTAATGAAAACTTTTTAGGGAGTTTCCTTGCATGGGTACTGACGTCCCGTTCGTTACTCCCTTTTGGCCTTCCCTACCGTGTTAAATTTATTTATTTTTTCCCCTCATAATTATGTACGTGTAACTTTTCGTTTATTACTATTGTAACTGAGTAGAATGCCAATAAAGCAGTTTAAAAAAAAAAAAAAAAAAAAAAAACTTCATAACTTGATTTTAAAAATTCGGAAAGTTTGGTTTAAAAAAAGGGGCTACACTGCCATCATACCGGACCAAAATGGCGGAAGACAAAAGAACCATGGTTATTCTGATTAGGCCTTGTTGATCAGGTATTGTTATGTTCGCTTTGTTCTTTTGTTTTATGGATGTTAATTATTCCGGATCTGGTATATGAAAGACAAGTCAAAACAGGTTTTGAACGATCTATAGAGTGTTTTCTGATTCAGTCACATGATCAGCAACCTTGTTTTTCCACCGAAACAAAAGAAAACGTTAACATGATAATAGAGCTCAATTCCCGGAGGATTAGTTGGGGACACCAACATGGCGGCCGTTTCTTTGTTTAGGAACACCAACATGGCCGCAGTGTCGTCACGTGAAAACACACTATTCACATTTTTTTTTGCGCAGCAAAGTCTGAAGCGTAATTAATTATGCAAAACACAATCGCCTTTCTTTCTCGTCATGGAAAAATGACAGGTACATGTATTGACACATATAATTTAAAAAATTATAAAAAATCCACGGATTCTTCTTTTTTAGCCAAATTTGGTGGAAATGTTGCTTAACTTAATTTAAAAGAACTTCTTTTTCAACTTTTTGAACCCGAAAAATATTTTTGCGCGTGTTTGTACAATGACATTGCTCTTTCCATTGACAGTCGGAAATCTGTTGTTTTGATTCTATTGGAACTTTCGTCTGCATTTGACAGTGTCGATAATTTTTCCTGCTCTCTAGGCTATCAACCTGCTTTGGCATCTGTGACCATGCATTGAACTGGCTTCGTTCATATTTATACTACCGTACACAGAATCAACTGAGGGCTATGAAATTATTAGACGTGACCGTAGCAGAGGAGGCGGAGTGTTGCCATGTATACCCGAAACTTGTCAGTTCACGATCTTGAATTTTTATGCATTGAGATAAGAAAAACAGGGGCTAAGCCTTTTGTTATCTCAAATTCAGTGGTACAGACCTCCTAACTCCCCTATTGATCTGTTTAAGAAGTTTGAAATCTTTTTAGGATAGATTAAGGAGGAAAACATTGAGTCAAATATTATAGGGCACCTAAATTGCGATTTGTCAGCTCTCAATTCAAACAATGATACTAAACATCTTAACGAGCTCTGTGAGTCGTACCAATACACTAAATTAATCAATGAACCCACACGCATGACATTAAATTCTAAATCATTAATAGACTTATTCCTTACTAATGAGCCAGATAAATTTGCTCTATCTTGGGTTTCCCATATAGGAGTCAGTGACCATAGCCTAATTTACGTTGCTCGTAAACAAGGAAGCCCTAAATCACTTCTGCGAGTCATCAGTGCTAGACAATGCAAACGTTTTGTGCTCGAAAATTTGTAGTGCGACATGGAACTAGCACCTTGGGCCATGATTGAGCAACTTCACGACCCTATCGAAGCTTGGGAACTTTGGAAACATCTATTCCTGACAATAGCAAATTTTCGTTCTCCGTTTAAAAAGAAAAGAGTACAAATTTCATCGCCAGCCCCCTGGCTCAACTCTGAAACCAAACGACTAATGAGGGAAAGAGATCGAATAAAACGTATCGCAATTACTACCACTAGACCAAACCAAATGGATAGAGTATAAAAAAATCAAGAACCATGTCAATCACTCTATCGTGGCTTGCAAGAAGGACTACTTTTCGCTCGTACTTTGAGAGTAATAGTGGTAAAGTTAAAGCCACCTGAAATGGGATAAACTCGTTATTATCAAGAAAGAAAAACAAAACCCAAGTTACGAAATAGACCTTATTCATAAATGGCGGTCAGATTTATAATTCTTTTGTCCACGTGCAAATTAGCTTACCAAGCCTCATTTTAGAGCAAGAAATCTTTTCAATTCACTGTATGGTATCGAGGCTTGGTAGGCTAATTTGCACTTCGACAAAAGAATTATAAATTGACCGCCATTTATGAATAAGGTCTATGGCTTATTGATGACAAAGACATCAGTGATCCCCACGAGGTCTGTAATGCATTTAATAGTTATTTTACAGGAATTGGTCCAACCCTGGCTTCAAAGATTAATCCCCCTCGAGTCAGTTTTCAAGATTTTAGTAAACCTTCTCATACGAACTTTGAGGCGGAACTAATAACGGTAGATGAGATAACTAAACTTGTAGTTAATTTATCTACAGACAAAGCTGATGGCCTTGATAGTATATCAGCCCGTCTTCTCAAGGTTTCTTATCCTTTTACAGCGGCTTCCCTGACACACGTTTTTAACTCTGTCATTTCTACTGGTATTGTTCCCAGTGACTGGAAAAACGCTAGGGTCACTCCAGTCTTCAAAGCTGACTCGAAGGTAAACCCAGCTAATTATAGGCCCCATATCAGTACTTTCATTAATTGCTAAACTCTTTGAAAAAGCGATCAATCAGGAGTACACTGAAATACTTTGACGAAAGTAATTTACTTTCTAAATTCCAATCCAGGTTTAGACTGTTACACTCCACCTTAACAGCTCTTATTGATATGATTGATAATTGGTATTTCAACATTGACAGTGGTTTAACAAATGCGGTCTTGTTTATTGATCTAAAACAAGCATTTGATATCATCGACCATGAAATTTGTCTTTCAAAATTAGAGCTGTATGGTTTCAGGGGCACTACTCTAAACCTTCCAATACCAATACTATCCATAGATACAATCTACGTTACTCAGAGCTGAATCTGTTCATCCCAAGACCGAAATCAGAAGCTCTCAAAAAGAGTTTCCGTTACAGGGGTGCCATTACTTGGAACAGTCTGCCTAGCGAGGCAAAGTAGCCAGTAATTTGAATAATTTTCTTGCATTGGTTAATTAATTAATTAATTATACGTCATAATGTTAAATCCGGCAATGGATTAGGTTTTGCTGTAGGACTTTTTAAATAAATTAAAGTTGTAAATAAATTACATTTTAGCATTTAGGTAAATTAGATTAGTAATCGTAGTTCTAAAACACGGCTCCGTGGGAGAGCACTTCTTAGTGAAATGGACTCTGTGATGACTCCGCTTTAAATCCAAGGACTTTCCTCTGATGTGAATGACTTTGCTGTATTCATTGTATACATCCCCATTGGCTGACATGGCAAGATCGTATGGTCTGTCTTATCATTTTTATGCGGATGACACGCAGTTATATTTGTCCTTTGATACGTCATCTGCTGAGGATTTGTCTACTATTGAAGACTGCGTGAGGGATATTGACTTGTCGATGCTAGCATAGGCAGCCCAAGTTCGCGTCACTAGAGAGCGTGTAATAATTATGAGTGCAAGCGGTGTTGCGTTACAGGTAGCCGTTGAGAATTTAAACGCGTTATAAGACTTTGTAAGGGAAATAAAATACCGTCGATTATGAAGCCTAAAAAACGCTCAATTTAACGTATTCTGGTGTATTGTTGTGCCTATTGGAGCTTATTTTACCGTTTCGGGAATTCCGTGTTTTCAATGTTCTAAGACGGAAGTCAAGGCTGCACACTAAGATTTCAACCGTAGTCAGCTCAGAGGCGGTTTGCGTGATCATGTGAAAGGTCCCGGAGCTTGGGTCCGAGGTCAAATTAACTCCACACGATGAGGTACAGTCATTTCAAGCCGCTGTGGGGATGGGTTAAGTGTTGTACATGAAATGACTGTACCTCATCGTGTGGAGTTAATTTGACTTCGGACCCAAGCTCCGGGACCTTTCACATGATCACCAGCCGTAAACTTCATCAGCTATCGTGGAATCGGAAGCAGAAAATGCTCCTTTCCAGCCAAGTGCGTGGGGACTTTTGACGACGAAATATTCACCGAGGTTCGCAAATGATGTTTCTTTAGCTTTGCGCGGAAAAATCGCGGCTGGGATGGATTTTCGAGGCGCAAACCGCCTCTGAGCTGACTACGGTTGAAATCTTAGTGTGCAGCCTTGACTTCCGTCTTAGAACATTGAAAACACGGAATTCCCGAAACGGTAAAATAAGCTCCAATAGGCACAAGAATACACCAGAGGTGAGTCATTTTCATTCCTTTTATTGAATGAACGTTAAATTGAGCGTTTTTTAGGCTTCATAATCGACGGTATTTTATTTCCCATACAAAGTCTCAACGGCTGCCTGTAACGCAACGCCGCTTGCACTCTGCACTCTCTAGTGACGCGAACTTGGGCTGCCTATGATGCTAGCAAACAAACTGAAACTGAACAAGTGACAAGCCCTATTGCCCATGTCCTGCTTTGAACAACGTTGCCATTGCTTATGAAACTGTTGACTGTTCAGCTACTAATAAGAATGTTGGGGTTATTTTCAACAATTCTCTGTCAATGCTTCCGCATGTTACAGCTGTTGGCAAATCTTCTTTCTTTCATCTTCTTTCAAGTTTCTTTCTTATGATACATGGTCAGCCAAAATGTATTTTACAACTTCTGCAGAGTGTCCTTAATAGTGCTGCAATGCTCAGTCATCTTAGCAGTAGATATGAACATGTCACTGCTTTGCTTTTCCAGCTTCATTGGCTCCCTATTGAACAGAGGATCACTTTAAAATTGCTATCATTACATTCAAAGCTCTTCGTGGTGCTGCACCTGACTATATCACTGTTCATAAAGCAATATACACCTAGTAGAACCTTACGATCTTCCAACAAGTTGTTGCTTTTTATACCGAGATTTAATCTTAATACCTATGGTGGCCGGTCCTTAACGGTGGCCGCTCCTTGTGTTTGGAATACCCTTCTGTTGGAACTTAGATCTTGTGGTTTCCTTTCTTCTTGTAAATCCAAGTCTTAAAGTTTCTTATGATGTAGTTTAGTTTTATAGCCTTAAGTTTTTCACTGTTATTTTATCCCTGTTTTCATTGTATTTTTTTTTTGTAAAGCGCTTTTGGACTATTGGGAATTAGCGTTCTATAAATATTTTATTATTCTTAGTATACCTCGTATTTTTGCACGGTTGTGCGGAACGAGCTGAAAGAAGGAGCCTAGTTCTTTGAGCTGCAGTTAAACCCAGGAACACTTGGAAGCTAATGAGAGTATTTTTGGGAAAAAGCATACTATTGTAGGGCGGTTTTATCAGTCCTGAAAGAAAAGTAACCTTGCCCTTGAAAGACGAGGCGACACTTCAGAGAAATATACCAATGTTCTCACAGTTTACATGCACCTTATTCCAAAATACCTACCATTTTAGTATTCTTTTGTTTCCTTGCAAGTAGGCCTTGTTGCCTCGTTTAAAGTGGTACTATGATCAAAAAATCATTTCCTTTTTGTCTTCAGATTTTGAAAGCGTGTTCGCTTAACACCTAACTGGCAAAATTTTGTCCAGCTCCCGGCACGCTTGAAAACAAGAAGTCTTGTGGAAAAATTCTGGCCTTGTATATTTCTGGTTTCCTGTAAATCAGGAAAAGTTCGGAATAAATATATTTATACTTAATATATATATTGGAAGGACTTACCTTGTTTTCTTGAACAGGAGGAGACTTCACAAGAGGGGATGGAACCGGAGGTAATTATTAACATAATTATTTGCATTGCATTTTTTTGGGGGGGAAATCAGCAACCCATGCATGACTTGAAACGTTTATGGTCCACTTTCGACGTATCAATATTTAGACATGGCTGCATTTTCTTATGCTTATGCTTAATTGTCCGCTGTGACACCGGTTCAATGAATGCGTGTGCGTAAAGGGTCTTCCGACTATCCGTGGAAAGTCAAACTTTTGGAAATATGGCTTCTTCCCCCAAAGAAGAGGAAGAGAAAGATTCCACTGGATCAAACTAAGCTGTTTTGATTCCTTAAAGTCGACAAATAAATAGGAATGAGTAAATTACCCTTATTTTTCATTTTCGGTTGACTGGACCGACTGTCATATGCATGGCGTCCACACACGCTTTTTAACGCTTGTCAAATAAAGGGTTTTCTATCCCTAAAGTGTTATAGATAGAGACGCCTATTGCTCAAAGAGTGAATGGAAACGTTTACAAAGCATCTTCAACAGAATAAGCAGCATTTTCAAGACCAAATGGGGAGGAAACGCTCAAAAAAGGGTTCCAGTTCGTCAATTAATGAAGAAGGAGCAGCTGATATTGGTAGCACGGATAACAAGCACTATCATGAACTGGAGGACTCTCAGTTAATGAATGTCTAAAGTCACTCGTCACGGAGGGTCTTGCTGACATACGTGAAGACAAATTACGACAGGAATTTAAATCAAAGATCTCGAACAAAGTCTGAATTTCACTCAAAACGATGTTGATACTTTGAAGGCACAATTCAAGGCTGAATCACAAAAACGAATCTCCGAATAGAGTTAAGGAACAGAGCCTGAAAGAAGAAGAGCGGAACACTAATATCGAACAGTATGCCAGCCATTAAGGAAAGTTATATAACATCATTGAAACGGACCTTGGCATAGATACCTCCGGAATTAGATTCCACGCAGTTCATCGTGTTGGCAAAAGAGATAGTAATAGGTGCAGACCTATCATAGTAAGATTTGTATGCCGAGAGGATCGAGACCAGGTTTGTTCGAAAAGAGGTAATATTAAAAAATCAAGAGTACACATTGATGTGTATATCACTGAAGATTACTCAATAGCTATGCAAAAGGAACAGGGAATTTCAATCAAAGCTATAGTGAAAGGTCGTTATTTGTACTTATTTGTATTTGACTCGGAAATGTGTAAATATGGAATATGATAATTTGCTCCCTAAATGTTAGAGGTCTGTCAAACAATGCCAAACGAAAAGAGATTTTTCTATGATTGAAGAAAAGTTTTCTGTTTTTTCTCTTGCAAAAAAAGACTGAACCTTACTGGCGCTCTGAATGAGGATATTCTGCCATTTTCACCACCTTTTCTAGCTCTAGAGCAGGCATCGCTATACTGTTTAACAATTTTCAAGTTCTAAAGCATTTTATTGATCCCGAGCGAAGTAGACGTAGTATTAGACGATAGAGTGATGACGTTAGTTATTGTTTATGCACCTAAAGAGGATTAGTTTAGTTTAGTTTAGTCCTCTTCACTCCGTCCGGAGGATAGGGCCTCCACTGCGGTTTTCCATCGGACCCGGTTTTGCACAGTCCGTTTCACTTGATTCCATGACATCCTCACGCTCATGCTGTATGGTTCTTCTCCATGACTTCTTTGGTCTGCCTTTCCTCCTAGCCCCCTGAGGGTTCCACTCAAGGGACAGGCCGGTGATGTTGGTGACAGGTTTCCTCATAGTGTTGCCAATCCATCTCCATTTTCGTCTCCGTATGGTACCTTCAATCCTCTCCTGCTTGGTGCGCTGCCACAACTCCTCATTGGAGATCTTCCTCGGCCACCACACCCCTAAGATGTACCAGAGCCTACGATTGGTGAAAGTCTGGAGTTGGGCAATGATCTTCTTTGTTAGTCTCCAGGACTCAGACCCATAAAGCCGAGAACCGACTTCACGTTTGAATCAAAGATCCTTATCTTTTGTCCACAGAGAGATGAACTTCGATCTCCACATTGGTCTTAAAATGGAGAAAGCAGCTTGTGCCTTCCTGCATCTGGCCTCAACGTCTTTCTCTGTGCCGCCAGTGGTGGTGAAAGGCTGCCAAGGTATTTGAAGGCTGTTACCCGCTCAAGGCTCTCTCCTACACAGCTGATGGTACTCGTGTTTGCCGGGGACCGAATCCTCATGTCTTTGATTAAGGCTGCATTTACGTTGAGCCCGACTCTGTCAGCTTGTTCTTGCAGTGCCTCAAACTTCTGTCGCATGTGGGCGATCTTCTGGCTCAGCAAAACTATGTCGTCCGCAAAGTCCAAGTCCTCTAACTTCCGCAGCCGGGTAAGTTCGATCCCTGTCTCATTATCACCAAGGGCTTGACAAGTTACCCAGTCCAGCGCCACGAGGAAGGGAAGGGGGCTGAGCAGGCACCCCTGTCGGACCCCAGTACTCATGGTGAGGGGTTCTGTCATATCACCATAGTAGTGCTATATGGGCCTTCATGGCAGTTTTGACGGTTGGAATTGGAGCATCTCAAATTACTCTGGGAACGAGATTGATGCAAGTGTGAACTTCGTTATGCTTGTGCTTTTGTTTATGTTTATGCTTTGTCACAGTGTTAACCAGGCTTTAGCACATTGAAAGGTCCTAAGTGCGATTTTGTTGAGCACTAAATCCTTGGCCAAAAGGGAAATGTTTGACGACCAAACATCATCAAACATTGTTTGGTGATCAAACCTTTTACCGATTGGCCACCTTGTTTGATGATGTTTGATGATGTTTGATTGTGTTTGAACTCCATCAAACATTCGATCAAACAACATGTTATCAAAAGTAGTACTAGACATATTGACGCATTGATTGTTACTGTTTGCAGCAAATAGTTGAACCTTTAGTGAAATATGAAATCATAAAATGAAATATTATTTACCAATATATTTAATGAAGAAAAACGGCATTTTCTCTAATTTAAATGATCTAGTTTTCTACTTGGACATTCTTTCCAGCAATATGCAGATTTTTACATAGTTACAAGATAAAATGTTGAAAGTTAAAGTTTTGCTCTAGTAGAGCATTGGCCATTGTAGGCTACACTCAACTTTTACTGTTTGAACATAATTAGGTCTTGAATGGGATCAGTTTTAAAATAATACTTATAGTGAAATGTAATATTTGGGAGTATATAAACACCATTGACATTGCCCTTGTAGAGGACAATCTACAGAGTAAAATCAAAATAAAAGAATTCCATGTGGCTGATATCTGTTCTGATTTTACTTCAAATAATTACTAAATGTTTTACTTCAGCTGGAACTGAGAACTAAGTGTACAGCAGGTAATATAAATCTATACATAGAGCCCTGTGCTTTGTTTCATGATCATACAAAGCATTCTTCTAGGTTCTCCAAAAATTGTAGTCCTCTTCCTGGATATATTGCTCCTCCCCAAAGAATTAAAGGCAACTTCCTAAGTGTTTTGCTCATGAGTTTTGGAGCAAGAAGAGAGAGACTAAGTTATGATTTGAACATTGCAACCTGTAATCCTTGCTGAGAAATTACCTTAAAACTGTTCCTTGTGTAAGCCAAACAATACAAAACCCTTAGTATCATAAACATTGCAACTACATTAATGGCAAAAAGGCTGTGCTTACACTTTTCAAATGTGTTCAAATCATGTTCCACTGCCATTCAACGGCCCCTTCATTAACGAAGTAATCTGTACAAGTATCCCTGAGCAGTTTTGCATCATTTGTTGCATTGTGTCCAGTGATTGGGACAGACAAAGGTACAAATACCTCTGGTGTACCCTCTCTCCTCCAAAGCCCATGTGTCATCTCTCCAATACTTGAGTCGGTTGAGTCCAGCGGGGCAGAAGACGCTCTTTCTGAGGTAATTATGTAGTACTAATGCAGCCATAACCAAGGATTCAGTGGTACTTGGAAGCAATTACAAGACTGTTCTAAATACTTGCCATCTGTTTACAATTACTCCAAAAAGGTTCTCAGGTATGCTTCTGGCCCGATTGTGTCTATAGTTGTAAATTCTCTTTTCTATAGTAAGCCCGTTTTGAGCTTAGGGCTTCATCAAGTTTTTCTTTAGAGCAAAAGCGCCATCACCAACAAAAACATAAGGTTGTTTAATCACCCCGTAAGGCAGGCACTTTGCTGGAGGGAGAGAAACACTACCATCTTCTATTCCTTGGGATAAGGTACACTTGTTTCATACCCCGCCATCTGAAACTCTCCCACGTCGGCGTAAATGCATTCATAATCCGGGCCAGAAACTGCCATCAAAACAATGGAATTGGTGTTCTTGTAATTATAATAATATCACCCAGCATTAGCAGGTGACTGCATGACTATGTGCTTATCATCGATGGCCCCAATACAGTTGGGGAAGTTCCATCGTTTCTCAAACTGAGATGCAATGTGAACCCATTCTTCGTCTGTGGTAGGAAACTTGAGATACTTTGGGCCAATATTTTTCTCTATGGCTTCACACACTTCGGTCACAATGTATGAGATTGCTTCCCTTGAAATTCGGAACTGGAAACTCAAAGATCTGTAAGTCTCGCCAGTGGCAAGAAATCTTATTGCCAGTGTCAGTCGCTCAGCAGCAGTTATAACCTTGTAACCACCAGTTACTTGACGCGGGGTTATATCGGGTTCAATAAGCCTCAGTATCTCGACGAAATCGTCATGAGTCATACGCATCATTTCGCGATAGCCTTGCGTATCCTCGATCATCAGCGATGTTGTTAAAGTAACCTTTTTCTTCCTTTCTTCTTATCCAGCTCCTAGTCGTACCTCGTCCTTTTCCTCTTTTTTCATCTTCCTCCAATAACTCAATCAGAATTACGGCTATGTTGAAATTGTTGTGGTACTCTGGGTAATTTCGTGGCCCACAACTCCTTGCGTTCGGATGTTTGACAATGTTTGATAAAACATGTTTGAACCGTTTAGCCAGGGCTTCAAACATCAACATGTTTGATCACCAAACAATGTTTGATGATGTTTGGTCGTCAAACATTTCCCGTTTGGCCAGGGCTTAAGATCGTTTTACTGAGTTTACCCGAGTCTCCTAAGGGAAATACACAATTTTTGAATTTCTCTCTTCCATCCAGGCAAAAGCATCTACGGGGAGAAATTTGATGATGAAAATTTTAAGCTGAAGCATTATGGCCCGGGATGGCTAAGCATGGCAAATGCAGGAAAAGACACCAATGGTTCGCAGTTCTTTATAACAA
>NC_090884.1:18711791-18726791 GCF_036669925.1 Montipora capricornis | reverse complement strand
ATATGCAATTTTGGGTACTTTATTTTTCAAAACAGAAGATATGAGCTTAAAGGTGCGGCAGAATAAATTTGGAGAGATTGGCTATTGTAGAAATTATTTTATTAAGGTTACCGTGTACCTTCAGGGGTGTCCCGTGTCCAAGCGATGTAGCGCGTCCAGTTTAAACTGCAGGCACCTAAACCCCCATATCAAATTAAAGCTTATGGAGCTAGCTATCAAACCATATCAATAATTTTGAAATTAAATGAAATGTCGAATTTTTCACGACCTCTAAATGCGAGCGTCCGAATCACCTTTTCAAAGCTACAAGTCAAAGCAAATTTTGCTTTTCGATATTTTATTTTGTTCTTCCGTTTCCCGACCCAAAGCACTAAACAAAGGTGTCTGCGTTTTGCCATACTCAGCTACAGTGAAAAGTTATAGAACGTTTTCAAAAGGATATTGAAAGATTGTGAATGCTCTCAGATAAAAAGTATTTTGAAATAACAAATTCGCAGACACATTTTCGTTGTTCATGTGTTAATCTACAATCACGGACAAAACTGTTGAGACAGTAGCACAAATTCGCCTTCATTTTTAAACATCCCTACTAACCCCTTCCCACTCCCATCCTCCCTCAGTCAATGTTACTGAGTATCGTCGTATGTTCTGCAGTATATTTTGTGACCAAGATAAATCAACATTGAGGTTGGGGGGGTGGTGGGGGACAAGGGAAAAGGGCAGGCTTCAAGCGGTACATTTGAATAACTTGTTGGAGTACCAAAAATGTTATTTTTTGTCTCAACAGGTTTTGTTCGAGATTGTAGCCACTGTCAAAATTTGGGGGTAATCGGACAAATTCCCTTCGAGTTTTAGTTCTTTAAAATGTCCACTTCAAGTGAAAAAATTGATTCGCCAAGACTGTCAATCAAACGGGTAATTTTTACTTCCGACCAAGACGTAAAACCGCCATTTCTCTGCGATTTTTTTTACATTATATATCTCATTTCGATTATTACTTTTAGCTATAAAAAATTGCGAGAAAACGATTCTTAAAAACATTTAAGAAATCTTTAAAAAGCGGTTTAAAATATATATATACACGACGTTTCGACGTTCTCAGACGTCATTATCAAGTGAAAAGGAAATAGTATCGTCGTGACATAGTCATCCAAGAACTGAAGCCTAGCCTTAACACTCAGAGTGACTCCATCAGTGCTAAACTCTTTGTTTAGCTTGTAGCTTATTTTTTAATGAACTATTGTTTTTCTTGTATTTAAAGAATACTCATACTATTTCCTTTTCACTTGATAATGACGTCTGAGAACGTCGAAACGTCGTGTATATATATATTTTAACCGCTTTTTAAAGATTTCTTAAATGTTTTTAAGAATCGTTTTCTCGCAATTTTTTATAGCTAAATGTTTTAAAAAATCGCTTCTTTTTGATTATTACTTTAACCGAAAAATCCAAATTTGAAGAAAATTGCCGATCTGAAGGTATACGGACGGTAACCTTAAAGAGTTTCTGTCATACATCTCACCTCTGTCTCGAGAAGACCAGACACGCACGGTTCTTACGTTACGTTTATGCCCCTGTAGAATCAACCGAAATCTCAACTCCTTGTCAAAAGTCAACCAGCATCTTAATATTTTTGGGAGGCTACAATATTGTAGCTTCAGCTTACTTCCTTGTTATAACGACCGGTTTTCTTTCTTTTTTTTTTTTGGGTCACTAATGCGTTACATTCTCTCTTGTTTAACCTGTTCAATACCATTCCTTGAGACTTGCTGACTTAATATTGGAAAGATTTTTAATGTTGGAGCCTCGTTTTCCTACTAGACGATTCTCTTTCAATTTGTCCGGCCCCAGCCCTGCCACCTGCCCCAGCACATCCTCCCCCCATCCCACCACCAACAAAAGCTAATCTTAGGGCGCTTTCCTTTTGTCAGAACTGGCCGGCCAGACCTGTCAGTTTGCAAAGAAAATGCAACAATTTGAAGGAACACTTGCATGATAATCCCTCGTATTCTTCTGGAGGAGTATATATCATCCTCGAAGTCTGTTAATTTGAAAGCGTTGTAGAGTTAGTCCTTCCAAATGCCCCGTCTGGCCGGTCAGTTCTGTCAAATGCAAAGCGTCCTAAGTCACACCCTCACGGAAATGTTGGCAGTTTCCACGCCAGCACTCACTTTCTCACTGAAACTCCTAGTTAGTATATAATTTCACGGCTAAAATGCAGTACTTCAAGGCCAGCGAGTTGCCGGACGCGGGTGACCCGGTTTTGGCGCCAAACTTAAAAGTGAGTGCTGGCGTTGAAACTGGTAATTTTTTTTAAAACAGCTGCAAATTTTTGAAGAAAGAGGATACCGGAAATGTGCGTGAAAGTATTTAAAAAGCAAAGAAAGGTGTGCACATCTTTAGCATGTGTCGCAGGCGTTACTATTTTATAAGCAAATGGATAATTTCAAAACAATGGCATGTCAGTTCATTCTTTGAATTTAAACTTCTGGTCTCAAATTTCTGGCCCCTTTTCAGCAGAAGAGTATCGTTTTGAGAAATGCTGCGCGTAGTTGAGCAAATGTCAATTTAAATTTATTTTCGTGCTTGAGAATAGATTGCGAACAGTCTCTTATTTTTCAATGACACAGTTAAGTGCGCGATTGCGTGACACGGCCCGTTTTCACCACTAATCTGCATAAAATAATAATTTCACCCGTCGTGCGTGGCTCTGAGGAAATAAGGACGACTTCTCGTGGTCTAGCTCGGGAACTGATTTTCTCTTCACTCAACGGTTGAAGAAGTTGAAGAACAATTTGACTCGGTGGTCAAAGACTGAACATGTACCGTTGAATGGTGATCAATGACGACCCACTGGAAAAGTACTCGACTCGAAGGCTGTGACTGTAAGATTCCCTTCCACAACGTGTACGTGACGTTATTTCGGGTATCAATACCCCGGATAATAGACATGACCTACCACAATCGACTGCGCATGCTTCCGATCTTACATTCAAATTTTGATTTTTTTGGCTGATGTCAAGAATAGTATGCTGCCTCGCTAAGGTTCGCCAGCAAATAGCTCGTTCTTCGTCGATCTCTAGCTAAGTAGGTCAAAACAATTTTAATATTGCCTTTATATTTGTTCAACTTGGGAAAAAATAAGAAAAATTACCCGGGATCGGTTCGTTTCGGGTGGCATTTCTTGCAGCTGAACAAACTACGTCATTTAGGGACACATGAAACGTACCACTTACGGAAGACAGTCAAGTTTTGACTGCCGCGTGCACTGCGGGCGCAATCGCCGTATGCAGAGCAATTGCGTGCACATGGAGCAGAAGAGTTCTATTTGACCGTTTTTCCAGTTAAATTCACCGTACAATTGCAGCGCGAATCGATCTTGTTGATTTGAATCACCGTACGTAATTAAACTTCACACAACGATCGTGTTACGCTGCGGTTGAAATCTTATCCGTGAAACGAAAGCCGCATACAGTAATGGCTGTGGCCTTTGAATCGTCCATAACTCGCTAAAATTTGGACGAAAATGCCTTTTTACCAGCAACTGGTGTGGATACAATATTCTCTCCCCAGAAAATAAACAGAAAGAGCGTGAAATTCAATTTTGAGGAACCATTTTCCAAGCGTTTTACGCTCGCTTTCTTACGATGTGGACCGGAGGATACCAGTGACCGAAATGCGCCATGAGTTGTAAGAAGACACGTAGGAAGTGAAATCACCCGTTACTAATTACTGGGTTGCCTCATGGCAAACCCAGTCGAGGTCTGCGTTTAGTTTGTTTGTTTTCTTTTTTTTCTTTTTTCTTTTTTTTTTTTTCCGTGTCGGTAAGTCTTGCCTGTCACTTCCCCGGTAAGTGGTGTCTTTGTGGATAGAGCCTTCTGCGAGTATTTTCTTAGGATCGAGAGGGTAGTGGAACTGCGTAGATTTCTCTGGTGGACACAGTAGAATCATTAACTTAGCCTGCAATGGCGTCGAAAGTCATGTAACGCGAATGGCGTTTTAGTGGACCCTTAAACAAGATATACCCTTATGGAGCTCAATAATAGAAAGTTAGTTGGATAAAATAGGCAGGAATCTCAAAAGCGACGAGCACTGGACTTCGACAACAATCTATCGCCCGTCGAGACGAAATCAAAGTGAGCAGTATTTACCTGAAGTACATGGTAATTTGACACGATTGAGTTTCTTGTCAACACCCACGCAATGAAATAGGAAGAGGTTTTCGCCTCTAAGAGCAAATATGTTGTTTGTTTCAATAAATATTTCCCTGGAAAAGGATTCTGTGGTATTTTCTGCCTTTGTGAATTATAATATCATGTTGTGTATTGAATTTTCCACAGGCGGCCCAGAGTCGGAAGGTAAACAATTATAAGGATTTGTATGGGAATCTTGATAACAGACTGAAAAAGATATTTACCCGCAAAAGTTCTCAATAAAAAAGCCGTACTTTATTGTCATGGTGAATTTCTTGCTTTTTTTGTGGTTTTTTGCCTGATTGAATGCGATTTAAGCGACTTCTCAAATTCCCGAGTTGTCACTCTTCCCTAAATAAAGGAAAGGCTGGCAACTCATTTCTAACTTACCTCAGATCTCGCCGAAAAAATTCACACTTCTCCGGCATCAGTCACGCTCAAACTCCGGCGATGGCTACACGGATAAATTTACTTCCGCTTGACCAAGTTTCAAGGTCCAGCGAGTATCCATTGCTGAGAAACTGCGAAAAATATTCAAATTTTCAAACTCCTTCGAGGCTCGCTAACAACCAATTTTGACACGGCTGGTCAACGGTTCACTGAGCCTCCATACGGTGAGCGCAAACCTACGCAAGTGTACCCATAGTTGGGCAGAGCAAAACAAATCCCAGACTCGTCCCCAACTACCTGCCTGGGGTCATGTTAGAAGTTCTAAATCGGCGAACGATATTAAAAGTTCCACACTGAAACCTTAAACACAGCTCCCATCGCTTTGGTTGCCCCATCGCATGTTATAAATCCGGATTTTCATCAAACTCCGTAAGTACTGAAGCTGTTTGAATGGAGTTTGAAACGCAGTCGAAGGTATTTACTAGTGTATGAAACACAATCCTGTTTTTCATCCGTCAACAACTCACATTATCATGACTGCAGAAGAAATTCATATGGAAAGGTCGCTGCACCTTTTCAGCCTTTTGGACACATTTTTCTGTTGAGAGTCCAGGGAAAATGCCATCGTTGAAATCTCTGTGATTCAAATCAACAAGATCGATTCGCGCTGCAATTGTACGGTGAATTTAACTGGAAAAACGGTCAAATAGAACTCTTCTGCTCCCTGTGCACACGGCGATTGCGCCCGCAGTGCACGCGGCAGTCAAAACTTGACTGTCTTCCGTAAGTGGTACGTTTCATGTGTCCCTAAATGACGTAGTTTGTTCAGCTGCAAGAAATGCCACCCGAAACGAACCGATCCCGGGTAATTTTTCTTATTTTTTCCCAAGTTGAACAAATATAAAGGCAATATTAAAATTGTTTTGACCTACTTAGCTAGAGATCGACGAAGAACGAGCTATTTGCTGGCGAACCTTAGCGAGGCAGCATACTATTCTTGACATCAGCCAAAAAAATCAAAATTTGAATGTAAGATCGGAAGCATGCGCAGTCGATTGTGGTAGGTCATGTCTATTATCCGGGGTATTGATACCCGAAATAACGTCACGTACACGTTGTGGAAGGGAATCTTACAGTCACAGCCTTCGAGTCGAGTACTTTTCCAGTGGGTCGTCATTGATCACCATTCAACGGTACATGTTCCGTCTTTGACCACCGAGTCAAATTGTTCTTCAACTTCTTCAACCGTTGAGTGAAGAGAAAATCAGTTCCCGAGCTAGACCACGAGAAGTCGTCCTTATTTCCTCAGAGCCACGCACGACGGGTGAAATTATTATTTTATGCAGATTAGTGGTGAAAACGGGCCGTGTCACGCAATCGCGCACTTAACTGTGTCATTGAAAAATAAGAGACTGTTCGCAATCTATTCTCAAGCACGAAAATAAATTTAAATTGACATTTGCTCAACTACGCGCAGCATTTCTCAAAACGATACTCTTCTGCTGAAAAGGGGCCAGAAATTTGAGAACAGAAGTTTAAATTCAAAGAATGAACTGCGAAAAATATTCAAATTTTCAAACTCCTTCGAGGCTCGCTAACAACCAATTTTGACACGGCTGGTCAACGGTTCACTGAGCCTCCATACGGTGAGCGCAAACCTACGCAAGTGTACCCATAGTTGGGCAGAGCAAAACAAATCCCAGACTCGTCCCCAACTACCTGCCTGGGGTCATGTTAGAATTTCTAAATCGGCGAACGATATTAAAAGTTCCACACTGAAACCTTAAACACAGTTCCCATCGCTTTGGTTGCCTCATTGCATGTTATAAATCCGGATTTTCATCGAACTCCGTAAGTACTGAAGCTGTTTGAAGCCTCGCGCGTGCAAAAATCCCCTCGTCCGATGACACTCGACACCACGGCTGTTTTTTTGTTGTTGTTGGAAAAAGTAAAGTTTTGTTAAGTGAATTGCTTTGAGCCAAAGAAATCACCGCACCGTAATTTCTATTGTCCAAAAAACAGACAAGCGAGATTGTAACTCGGATACCTTTCAGGTATTCCGAGTAATAATTGTTGGTTTTCGATCGATATCGCTTGATGCACCGGTGTGAGGAATTATTTTGAACATTTCAACGCAACTGGAAGCGCAAAAACAAAGCACAGAGATTTCAACGATGGCATTTTCCCTGGACTCTCAACAGAAAAATGTGTCCAAAAGGCTGAAAAGGTGCAGCGACCTTTCCATATGAATTTCTTCTGCAGTCATGATAATGTGAGTTGTTGACGGATGAAAAACAGGATTGTGTTTCATACACTAGTAAATACCTTCGACTGCGTTTCAAACTCCATTCAAACAGCTTCAGTACTTACGGAGTTTGATGAAAATCCGGATTTATAACATGCGATGGGGCAACCAAAGCGATGGGAGCTGTGTTTAAGGTTTCAGTGTGGAACTTTTAATATCGTTCGCCGATTTAGAACTTCTAACATGACCCCAGGCAGGTAGTTGGGGACGAGTCTGGGATTTGTTTTGCTCTGCCCAACTATGGGTACACTTGCGTAGGTTTGCGCTCACCGTATGGAGGCTCAGTGAACCGTTGACCAGCCGTGTCAAAATTGGTTGTTAGCGAGCCTCGAAGGAGTTTGAAAATTTGAATATTTTTCGCAGTTTCTCAGCAATGGATACTCGCTGGACCTTGAAACTTGGTCAAGCGGAAGTAAATTTATCCGTGTAGCCATCGCCGGAGTTTGAGCGTGACTGATGCCGGAGAAGTGTGAATTTTTTCGGCGAGATCTGAGGTAAGTTAGAAATGAGTTGCCAGCCTTTCCTTTATTTAGGGAAGAGTGACAACTCGGGAATTTGAGAAGTCGCTTAAATCGCATTCAATCAGGCAAAAAACCACAAAAAAAGCAAGAAATTCACCATGACAATAAAGTACGGCTTTTTTATTGAGAACTTTTGCGGGTAAATATCTTTTTCAGTCTGTTATCAAGATTCCCATACAAATCCTTATAATTGTTTACCTTCCGACTCTGGGCCGCCTGTGGAAAATTCAATACACAACATGATATTATAATTCACAAAGGCAGAAAATACCACAGAATCCTTTTCCAGGGAAATATTTATTGAAACAAACAACATATTTGCTCTTAGAGGCGAAAACCTCTTCCTATTTCATTGCGTGGGTGTTGACAAGAAACTCAATCGTGTCAAATTACCATGTACTTCAGGTAAATACTGCTCACTTTGATTTCGTCTCGACGGGCGATAGATTGTTGTCGAAGTCCAGTGCTCGTCGCTTTTGAGATTCCTGCCTATTTTATCCAACTAACTTTCTATTATTGAGCTCCATAAGGGTATATCTTGTTTAAGGGTCCACTAAAACGCCATTCGCGTTACATGACTTTCGACGCCATTGCAGGCTAAGTTAATGATTCTACTGTGTCCACCAGAGAAATCTACGCAGTTCCACTACCCTCTCGATCCTAAGAAAATACTCGCAGAAGGCTCTATCCACAAAGACACCACTTACCGGGGAAGTGACAGGCAAGACTTACCGACACGGAAAAAAAAAAAAAGAAAAAAGAAAAAAAAGAAAACAAACAAACTAAACGCAGACCTCGACTGGGTTTGCCATGAGGCAACCCAGTAATTAGTAACGGGTGATTTCACTTCCTACGTGTCTTCTTACAACTCATGGCGCATTTCGGTCACTGGTATCCTCCGGTCCACATCGTAAGAAAGCGAGCGTAAAACGCTTGGAAAATGGTTCCTCAAAATTGAATTCCTCACACCGGTGCATCAAGCGATATCGATCGAAAACCAACAATTATTACTCGGAATACCTGAAAGGTATCCGAGTTACAATCTCGCTTGTCTGTTTTTTGGACAATAGAAATTACGGTGCGGTGATTTCTTTGGCTCAAAGCAATTCACTTAACAAAACTTTACTTTTTCCAACAACAACAAAAAAACAGCCGTGGTGTCGAGTGTCATCGGACGAGGGGATTTTTGCACGCGCGAGGCTTCAAACAGCTTCAGTACTTACGGAGTTCGATGAAAATCCGGATTTATAACATGCAATGAGGCAACCAAAGCGATGGGAACTGTGTTTAAGGTTTCAGTGTGGAACTTTTAATATCGTTCGCCGATTTAGAAATTCTAACATGACCCCAGGCAGGTAGTTGGGGACGAGTCTGGGATTTGTTTTGCTCTGCCCAACTATGGGTACACTTGCGTAGGTTTGCGCTCACCGTATGGAGGCTCAGTGAACCGTTGACCAGCCGTGTCAAAATTGGTTGTTAGCGAGCCTCGAAGGAGTTTGAAAATTTGAATATTTTTCGCAGTTTCTCAGCAATGGATACTCGCTGGACCTTGAAACTTGGTCAAGCGGAAGTAAATTTATCCGTGTAGCCATCGCCGGAGTTTGAGCGTGACTGATGCCGGAGAAGTGTGAATTTTTTCGGCGAGATCTGAGGTAAGTTAGAAATGAGTTGCCAGCCTTTCCTTTATTTAGGGAAGAGTGACGACTCGGGAATTTGAGAAGTCGCTTAAATCGCATTCAATCAGGCAAAAAACCACACAAAAAGCAAGAAATTCACCATGACAATAAAGTACGGCTTTTTTATTGAGAACTTTTGCGGGTAAATATCTTTTTCAGTCTGTTATCAAGATTCCCATACAAATCCTTATAATTGTTTACCTTCCGACTCTGGGCCGCCTGTGAATTTTCGAGCTTAAGGTTCAAATGTGATAAGTGAGAAGTTTTTTAGTACTGCTCTGTAAGCAGGAAGGGTTCACAAGCCTGTTGGAAGCGTGCTTGAGTTTCAACAAAATGAGCCCCAAAATCAGTGAAAACTTGTGACGCAGATGAATAATAAAGTAGCTGCTATTTCCAAAATGATGGAATTACCTGGTGATAAATAACGTCGTACGCGTCTTGGAGAGTAAATTTTGACTTTGCATAAACAAGAGTTGGGCGATTGTGATCTTTGTTTTGACTTCGCTCATTTCATTGTCAACCTTTATAACACTTGACAGAAAAAGAAACTTACAAAAACCCGGTATCTTGTCATCATTTGACATAACCTGCGATCAGGCCCATTTTTAGCTTCGCCCATATGTTCTCTTATGTCGTCGCTCGCTAAAATTGGGCCTGACCAAAAGTCTCTTAAAGGAGAACTGAAGATAAAAATGAAATATTTTTTCCTTCGCCAGATTTGTCGTGCCTGACTTAGTTAAAGGAAATATTCGAGTATTTGAGGGGTTCCTTACATTTGGACGTTTTTGTGAGGCCAGAAAGATGCGTATTGGTCACTCGATGGAAGTCCGCCATTTTGGCTGTACCTGCTATGCGTGACGTCATTGCGCTCACTTGCTTGAACGCGGGAAACTTGAAAAACGGTTCAGTGCGCTATTGTGGGCTGTTCTAGTAGAACTCTCATCGTTTCCCTCTTTAAAATGAAGTCCTTCTGGAAGACTGGATCATTCAAATTTAGAAGAAAAAACTAGCCAAATATCCAGCCCTGTCACATCTGTTCGGATCATTTCGAACCCACCTGTTTTGAAGGTGTCTTGGCCACAGCGGTCGATGCGACAATTGCATGTAATTGATGAAATGTTAACTTTGCGACTCCATCGATTCCATTTATGCCCAGTGAGTAACTTATGTTTTCTTTAGTCGGGAGATTTCAGTGGCAAACCAAGCGCCGGAGAAGTGAACCGAAAGGTCGTTTTTTGCAAGCAACTGGGACACGTTATTTCGTGATTGGCATTCGCACTTCCAGATGGATTTTATAAACTCGACAACGATCACAAAGATATTTAATTGAAGTTTGAAATTCGCAAAACTACGAACAGAGCTTATGTGTTTACATACATGTTGTTCATTAATCGCAGGACTCAGACCCGCGATGGCAGTTAATAGCACTTTTCTTTGTAAACACACGGTCGAAAAGCTAGAATGCTGCGTTACACAACGAATAGTTTCTCAAATTGAATCGAAATGACAGACAAAACAAAAGCAGCCAACAGAATCTCTTAGTAATCAAGTTGTTTTTATTGCCTTTTGAATACAATCAATTCACCTGAGATTTGTTCATAGCTCCTCTATCTCGCGGCAGCAGATGCATTCCTTTTCTTGCTGTCCCGGCCTCTCAGTTCAAGCAAAAATCACAGCTGCACCAAGTCGTATTTCCCCATCTTGAGTCTTCCCTTTCGGTTGCTTCCTCTTCCTCCGATCCTGAACTTTCTCGCATTGGATCGAAAGAATATGGTTCTAATTCTGCCATAAACTTACGTGTATTAACGACGAAGAAAGCGGAGTACTATGTTGAGACTTAACGATAACAGAAGATTTCAGTGAAAACCAGCTGCTTGCTTGTGCGCAATGACGTCACAACATGGCGGCTGACATTCCTCTTTTGGAAGTAACCGGAAGGAAAAGCAAACAAAATGGCGGGCGTTCAAATTGGAAAAACAACCAAACATTTTGGGCAAATTCAAGGCCTTTCAAGATGAAAAAGGATTTTTCCTGTTTGTTTAGGTAAAGGACGTTATATTTCGATAATAATAAGACACAAAAAAATTTGATCTTCTAGCCTTCAGTTCTCCTTTAAGAATTCAGGACGGTCGGCCAAATTTTGGCCCACCAAACTCGTGATCTGATTGGCTGTTGAAACGCCGGAAGTGAAAATGCCATCGTGATTGCGCGGAGCTCTCGCGAAGTCCTCGAGACTAATCCTCCATAAGTGTACGTGAAAATTTGCTCCCTTTTGTTCTTACAATGCCGTCGACGGTGCAACTTGATTTTATTTGTATAAATGGAGATATGCCATCTGAAGCATCTCATAACTTGTCCAGAATCGGGTTTGAATCTCTAGAACGAGTGAAATTAACGATTCCGTTGTCGAGCTCTGTGGCCATCGGGTTGAAAGTACTTTGGCACAGACTTCCCTGATGTTTTGAAAGCTAAATAGCTGGTTCTTTCAAATGGCAATGAAAGCCAATGCATATTGGTTTCCTGGATGAGACAGGGGACATATATATCAACAGGAGGAGATGCTGATAAAATCGCAAGTTACACGAATGCATGTTTTGAATGTCTGTGTATCAAACGGCTTTATTTATTTACTGTACATGACACGGTTTGTTTGCACACTTCATAATATTTCCAGTTGAGTTAACTTAAAACTCGCACTCCAGAAACTAAAATGGCATGTTTTCAGAGAGATCAATTGTACAACAATAAAAGAAACTTTGCGAGTCCATCTTACTGTTCGTACTCCATCAAAAAATTAACAGCCAAACTTATCATGATTTTACTGCGCGCAATTCTAGAAATATACTGCAACTGAAGATATCACCCGAAAAAATAACCAAAGAAACCTTCATGGGCAAACATGTTAAAGGAATAATGTATTTCCAAACCGTCCAACGACAAAATGCCAGGTTATCTCAATTACAAATTAAGATGTCAAGCTTAAAAGATTGCATATTCACCGGCCTTTGCCGCCATATAGTCGTCGAAAACATTCCCCATGCTTTAAATGTGTTTTTCTCAAATTAAAGCCAACGGTAACTTTCGAATTCGTTTATAATATTCCTCTCACGGTAATTAACTCTGGTCAAAACAAAACAGCGTGAATCTGCCGTCCACGCGTGTATAGGTGTAATGGAAGTAAATTTGATTGGCGGATGAAGGACATGTCAATCAATCAAAAAAAGTGGGAGGAAGGAATTTCGAAGAGGAATTTGGTCAGGCTCTGTTTTTCGTTTCGCCAACTCCACGTACCACGCGAAACTAAAATAGAGCCTGATCGCAGGTTACATTTGACACAGATGCTTCACTGTTTGGCGAGTAAACATGCCGCGGTAACTTAATCACGGCGCCCGCTGAATTCCGGCCATGTCACTTTCGATTTTGCAATTTACTTGAACGTAGCAAAAATCTCCCAAAATGTTTGTCGCTGATCGTAACTTTTTATATTCTATATTCACGGTTCAAAATTAATGTTGTTTTCATGTCGTAAATATTTTATTCTCGATCGACCGTCTGGGAAACTTCCTTCTGCTCTTTCTGAAAACTGTGTATCAATAGTTATTTGCTTTTTCATCAATATTTGTTTTGCATAAAGCAAGCTAACAGAATCTGTACCTTGCTGAGTTCGCATTTGTTAGCGTTAATAGTATTTTCGGTCAGATGTTTCTGTTTTTTATGAGGGGTTTATTGTTTTGGTCTCCCATCCTAACACTAACCCCGCGAAACAGGGCTTGACTTCAGTGAAGTTTAGTATTACAAAGCTTTCAGATGCTCAGAGGGCACACTTGTGGTGAAAAGAAGTTGTGAGGGAACTTGAAAATTATCAAAATGTCAGCCCAGAAGCCAATGTTTCTCGCTACCACTATGACCTCATTTATTTTTTCATACTACATGTGTTAACTGTAGTCTTTTCTTAGGTATTCTCGGTAAAGATACCGTGACGTAATCTCGATTCAGAAAGACGTTGATTGGGACAGTAAGCAATACAGCTTTTAAAATTGTAGTTGAACCCATGACTTAGCGGTTGCTCTACCACTGTGCTCTGTCATATATCATGCCATCTTGTAGGATGTCCTGTACTAAGTGCACGTGTGTTTAATTCTCCTTCACAAAACTGCAATTTTAACACACCCCCAGCTGTTTTACAGCGGCTTAAAAAGGCACGTTTCCTTGAAATCGCATTTTTAAACAGATTTATTTTATTCTGATTTTTTTCCATTGTTTTATTTTCATTTCTTTGTGAAAGAAAAAAAAGAATAGACAGTAAATTAAAATGAGAGTACAGTTGGTCACTCGTACCCCAACTATTCAAACGTTTAGGGGACGAGAGAATTTGGAAGCACTCAATAAGAATATTAAATGAAAAGTACGGCCTAGAAAAAGGTTCTCTGAATTGAAAGTTCTTTACCTGTGCATTGAAATTCTTTTTGTACGCAAACGAGGCTTTCAAGTAGCAATAGTCATCCGGCTGAAATGGATGGAAAACAACTGACAAAACTCGACAAAACACAGGCAAGGACAGAGATGCTGACCCAATTGTTGACTTGAGTGGTTAATTATGACAACACAGGAAAATAACTTTTGAATCAGAGAACTTTTTCTAGGTCCTACTTTCCCCTGAGATCTTTGTTTTACCGACTCCAAAAGCAAACTTTTACAATGTCACAATAGTATTCTTTCTCGGATAACTTTTAGATGGAAGAAAAGAATGTATATATCTGACATGGATGTTTTGGTAGTGGTGAGAGCACTCGCCTCCCAACAATGTGGCCCGGGTTCGATTCCCCGAATCGGCGTCACAGGTGGGTTGAGTTTGATGGTTCTCTACTCTGCTCCGAGAGGTCTTTCTCGGGGTACTCCGGTTTTCCCCTCGCCTCAAAAACCAACATTTGATTTGATTTGCGATAATTTGTTGATTTTAGTTTACAGTGTCCCCAATTAATGCTCCAGCGCTACAAGACTTCACACTTAAAGTTCCTTTCCTGTTGGTTACACCCATTTTTCGACTTGTACATTTTGAGGAAAGTCAAATTTTTTTCGTTGTTGACATGATTTCATTTTATAGTAATTTGTTTTTGGTCGTCGGAAAACCCACAAACGAAGCACCTTAATGAATGTAGTTCAAAAGGGATGGCAAAACCTGCGTACGACCACTTCTGGTTCTCATTTGTGGAAGCGATGTTGATTGTAACACATGTATCTCAATAAACGGCAGAATGTTGCTCTGCAACTCGCTTCAATATAAAAGTGTAACTTTGATATAAATTCAGCTGTCCATTGACGTCCTGCCACTGAATACCCCTGGCGAGGTCACTGGACTGAAAAAGAAGAAATGTTAACAAAAAGGACAAACTGTATGCTATCTTTGTGGGACAGAATTCTGACACTGGGGTCAATTCAATAAAAAAATTACAGGTGTAGTTTTTACTCATGTAAATTACGCTTGTAAAATCCAACTTATACGTGTATTGTACAACTGTAGCTTTATTATAGACCTCTTTCATAATGGCAGCCAAATAAAATATTCGTTTGTTCTAATGCTAATAAGCCTTTCTAGCCTCGCTACCACGAGCAAATTCAAAAGAATTTTTGTTTCAAAAGGAGGGCAGTAGGTCTAATTAACATAAATATAAAAGAATATAAATGTGGTCGCCATTTATGAAAGTGGTCTATTGTAACGTAACTTGAATTCCCCACTTGTACAAAAATTTACATAGGTATTGTTTTCGATTTCTTTTGGGACGTCTTCATGTCCCAAGAGAAACTGCAAACAATGATTACGCGGGGAAAGAGATGAATTATGTGATTTGTGCAAATGGAAAATACGCTTGTAGACTACACGTGTAAGTTCCAATTACATGAGGTTTATTTGTTCT
>NC_090884.1:18696791-18704291 GCF_036669925.1 Montipora capricornis | reverse complement strand
TTTAGAAGCTCTACGCTAGATGAGAAAGAGAGAGAGAGAAAGAGAACGAGAACGACAAAATAGAATACCAGTAATAGCTCAAACTTGGTGGAGGCACTTACTTACAAATTCTTTTCTTGGGCACCAAACCGTTTGTTATTTTTACGGATGCGTATTTTTGAAAAGTGGTTTAATCGGTTCTTCCTTTTTTTCTGTTCAGGAATGAAACTCGAATTTTTATTCTCAACTGGAAATAGGCGTTCACTGGGTTGCCTGTGGTATAAAGGGACTGAGTTGGGTGGTATTAAACGGCAGCGTTCCAGGAAATTTTTTTCAAGTCGGGGATCATTAAGACCATTTAAGAAGTCACCCAGAAGTCGTACCAGCAGAGGGCCTTTGGCTCACACGTTCATACGACGAAACAAATCCTTTTCTGAGGTTAAAAACCTGGCTACCGGCCTATTAATCATTTGTCAGAAAGAAGAAATTCCTGTCAGCTTTAGAAAAACACAGACACGCATTGCTTACGTGTGGTACTGAAGTAACGCAGCGCTTTATTCCATATTGTCAACTGAGCTGCGTTTTGTCTTCCAGGAGATTCAAGTTGTCTTTGCGTAATATGAAGGTCTAATAGTACACGATATTGTTTTGGTATTGTATATTGTAGTGCCATGATAGAAGTCTTAGATAAATACACCTTATTCCAAAATGGCCGAAATTTAAATATTCTTTTGGTTTTATTCAAATTAGCCCTTGATGCCTCGTTCTTAAACTTAAAATTCAAAAGAATATTTTATCTTGAACGAGGCAACAAGGGCCAATTTGTTTCCGCATAAATCAGAGGCCATTTTGGAACAAGGTGTATAGCCCCCTGAGAAGACATGTGGTTACTTGCAAAGTACTGAACCCAGAAAGATTGAAGAAAATAAAAGGGAATCGAGAAACATTGGCTTCTGGGCTGACAAGTTCCCTCACAACTTCTTTTCACCACAAGTGTAAGCGTGCACTCTGGGCATCTGACAACTTTGTTAACAAAAGTTCACTTAAATTAATCGCTGTCCGGCGGGGTTAGTATCTGGATGGGCGACCTAAAAAATATACCACTTCGTAACAGAAGCATAGGACCGAAAATTCTATTTTAACGCTATCAAATGCGAAGCAAGCAAGACACAGATTTTGTTAGCTTGCTGTGTGCAAAACAAATATTGATGCAAAAGTAAATAAATATTGATACACAGTTTTCAGGATGAGTAGAAGGACGTTTTCAGGACGGTCGATCGAGAATGAAATATTTTGCCATCAGTAACAAAATTTACGACATGAAAACAACATTAATTTTAAACCACGAATACAAAAAGTTACCATAAGCGAAAAACATTTCGGAAGATTTTTGTTAAGTTGAATTTTGTTATTGCACTTTTGCCTGCACCGAGTAAATCGCACATCGAATTCAGCGGGCGCCGTGCTCAAGTTACCGCGGCATGTTCACTCACGAAACAGTGAAGCATCTGTGCCAAATGATGGCAAGATACTGGGTTTTTGTTTTTGTAAGTTTTCTTTTCCTTTCAAGTGTTATAAATTTTGACAAGAAATGTGCGAATTCAACACAAAGATCACAATCGCCCAACTCTTGAGGTTGACCATTGTTTCTGCAAAGTCAAAAATTTACTCTCCAAGACGAGGTTATTCATCACCAGGTAATTCCATCGTTTTGGGAATAGCAGCTACTTTATTATTCATCAGCGTCACAATTTTTTGCCGATTTTGGGGCTGGCTCATTTTGTTGAAACTCAAGCACGCTTCCAACAGACCTGTTTATTTTCGTGACTTATGCGCTACCACAAAAATTCTCCCCGTATGACATTTCAATGACATGTATGCAAATTTGTTAAGCTCGAAAATTACACAACATGATAAATTTACAAAAGTTGGAAATTTCACAGAAATCTTTTCCAGCGAAACATTTATTGAAACAAACAACATATTTGCTATAAGAGGCAAGAAACCCTTCATATTTCAGTTGCGTGCGTGGAAACGAAACACACAAATCGCTGTCACAAAGCATATGCAATTAAATAAATTTGTGACAGTTTACATCAAACCCTTTTCGAAAGAACCTTGACCGTAAATAATGAAGCACAAAAGAGACAACAAGCTTTCATTCAAAAAATTTTTTACTGCCACATTTCGAATTTTTTTTACCTTTGCTGAGTTGAGTCATAAAATGAATGTAACTTGCCAGACAACTTAGATGCGACTTCAGTTAACACAGTGTTGCATTCAAGGCGTTCGATTCCTTCAATGTTTGTTAAATCCATAAAAGAATTGCCATTTGACTTCAGTGTTGTATATAATACCAAGTTAAAGCTTACTTGATATCCAACGGCGAAAAATGAAATTGTTGTCGAAGACCATTACTCGTCGCTTTAAAGATTCCAGATATTTATTTTTCATCGCCTAAGTTGTTTATCAAATTGACGTTCCATTCGTGTGCTCCATAAGGGCATATTTTGTTTAAAGATGCACTAAAACGCCATTCGCGTTACAATGACTTTCAACGCCATTCCAGGTTAATAATTAAATGTCCTCCCGTGTGCACCAGAGAAATCTACGCATTGCCCCAGCCCCCCCAAACCTAACAAAATACGCACAGAAGACTCTATGCACAAAGACACCACTAAGCAGGGGAGTCACGGGCAAGACTTTTACCGACACGGAAAAAATGAAAAAAACGACGAAATGCAACGCAGATTCCGACTGGCTTTGGCAACCCAGTAATTATCCGTACTCTTTTGGACATAAAGAAAAAGTTGATTTGTTTGTTTGTTTGTTTTGCTCTAAAATGCGAGCGAACAAGTGCTCTCTTAATCCGTTTGCCGAACTGTTTTTTGATGTGCCCCGACAGTGACAAGGAAATTTTGCTCTCACGTTATACACACGTAATCGCAATGAGTTCTCGTAAAATTAGGGGGAAATTTCACTCGCTTGTGTTTTCGAAGTTTGTTTAAAGCACCTGAAGGTAATTTAGTGTTGGAGCGGATCTTGTTTGAAGTTTGTCCTTTCTTGGTTGCAATGCCGTATTTTGCCGATACATAAAAATGTGAATGATCTCGTTTTCAGAGGTAAAGTGGAATAAAGTGCATCAGTAAAACTCTGTTTTTGACCTTGAAGTAACAAAGTTTTTTGATGGTTTCTAATTTTAGCGTGATCTTTACTAGCTGGCTATTGACAGTTGACTCTGAAATGGCTTGTTCCTTTTCCATTCGCTCGCTGAGGGCGTGCTTGTTTTCTTTTAAAACTCATGCGCGGTTCAAGAAAAATTCATTGCCAAATTGATGAATTCCAAAGTAAATTTCGCTTGAAAAACCGCTTCGTGATTCATGCGATATAGCGTGAAATTTATCGCATGGAATTCACTAGTTAGGCAATGAATTTTTCTATGGAAGAAAGGAAAGAAAACGATTTAATTAAGCAGAAACCGGAAACACTAAGACGCAGACAATTCGAAACCTTTTATTTTCACTAGCCCTACAGGCAGTAAGAATAAATAACCAGGGAGCTCCGCTTTTAGGCTTAGCTAAATCTATTTATTAAATTCTCAACCTCGGATAGTGCATTTCTCGTGCTCTGATTGGTTCACTCAATCTCGGTTATCCGCTCATATACCTTAGTTTGACCTTATATGGTAAATGATTGCGCTTTGCGTTTCTAAACTAAATTTTTTTTCTCGCGGGAAAGCGAAATTTCTCTCGGTATAAAGCCAAAAAAAAAAAAACCACGTTTTTGTGGAGAGTTCGGATCAATTACGAACCTTAGAAGTACGCGAAAAGGTAAGAAACGTTTTTGTCATGAGCCTGCGTCTGTCTGACCACCAGGTATTACACAACACCGCATCTTGATTACGTTTTTTCAATTTCGCTAGGATTTTCTCCTTTTTTCGCTCGTATTTCGAACTTCTAAACTTTTGGAGTTTAAGGAATTTAATAAAACAATTATTCCATTCGCGCTTGTTGGATATGAGACTGGTTATAGACAACTCGGCGCAACGCGCCTCGTTGGCTATTTACCATCTCATATCCAACGTGCGCTCATGGAATAATTGTTAAATATTTTGCGCATCTTCGCATCGAGCTTCTTATGTTTTTAGAGAGCTGAGAGAGTGAACTCTAGCGTTTTCAGATGTCTTCATCGTCGGATACTTGTTCTAGTTTATCTGGAAGCAAAGCAGAGGGAAATTTTAACGACGAAATCTTTCAATTTTCCGGGATAATTCCGATGACAAAGAAGCGAGGACATCGACATCAAACATCAAAAGAGCACCAACAAGAACAACTCCGGAAGTTCAATGACGTTCAATGAAGATACAGACTGACCATGGGCACAAACCAAACACGCTGCACAAGTCAGAAGATCGAGAGAAACAAATTACGGTCAAATCAGAAAAAAAAAAACGCCTCCAAAGAGCACACCGATCTGCTAAGAAACGCACAAAAAAGGCAAACAAAGCCGTTAAAAGCTTTATCTCATTAATACATGGCACTTCCTATCTATGCAGGCGTTCAAGAAAAAAAGACCCCGCACCCGGGTTAAAGCCTTAAGAAGTAGCATCAGTCGCTTCTACATGTACCACTGACCTGCATAGCGCTTGAGACTAGAATTAAATTGATGCACAAGCTTGAGGCCAAAAGGTCATATTCACATTACTGAAACAGATGAGGAAATCAACACCAAGAAACTAAAAGTATATTATCAAGACGAACTATCTTCTTGGAAAGAAAAAATATATCACGCAGCAGTATGAAGATCCAAAGTCTCAGAACGAAAACCATTGCCAAATGAAATCTTACAGGAACTGCCTAAAAGAGGCGTCCATTCAAATACGTACTCGACAGAGCAAAATTATCACAAAGGTAAAGAAAACCAGACAGAGTCTTGCAGGCCTGTTAGCTGACTTAACCCCATTTACACACTTGCTAATCTTAATTCTTTGAGCTTCTCTTGAGTGAAGAGACAGTGTCTAAGAAACAAAAAGCGTACTTATTACCATTCACAACTGTGACATAAAATAGAGAATTGCATATAACAGGAAAGGAGTGGAAGGTTTCAAAAACGTGCTCATATAAAAACTAAAGTAAAGCAAAACTGACAGTAACTTACAAAAATATGGTCAGATAAGCAGTGAGAAAGACTTAAAAGTGACTGTGTGTGTCGCTCAATCACCCGTCTTCGACTTCGTTCGCTTATAGAATCTGAGGTTACCTTTCAAATGGTTGCAACTGACCCTGGCATTATTTGTGTCTCGTTTCCCTTTACATGGACTGCACGGGTAAAACAATCAGTTTTGAAATGCACCGGTAGGGTTGAAGTTTTCTCTGTGTTCATTCCGCTTGACGGAGTGGTATGCATTGAAATGCTCAATTCTTTATCAGAGTTGCACTACACAGCGTCTTGGACGCATTTTAGATTAACTAAAGATTTTGCCCTAAAATATAACGTAACATAGCCCCTTTAAGTGAAATAGCCTGCAAAAAAACTATCTGCAAATTACTCCGACGAACGTTTTCCCGCATGTCATGCATGTCTAGAGTTGCACTAAGCAAACGTTATGCCACACACTAAGGAAATACTGAACATGTTTCATATTTTCTCTTCTTTTCAGTCTGATCTGATGACAGGTCAAGTCCGTTTTTGGTTTACGTTTGCACTAAACGGTATCGCAAACGCCGGGAGTTGCGGTGTAGCACTTTTATTTCGCGGGGCTTAATTTTTGCGGATTTTGCGGATGTACTTGACCCGCAAAAATAAGTTCCAGCAGAAAAAAAACACCAGCAAAATTAAAAACCGTCAATATTTACTCCCGTTAATATAACTAAAAATGGCTTTTACTCCACATACAGTGGCGTCAAAAAGATCGTTTATTTTGATATTTGCATTGAGAAAAAGCAATTGGAGCTTGCTATAACAAAATGAAACGATGAAAGATTCCATATATTTATTTTTCACCGCCTGTCTTGTTTATCCAATTCACTTTCCATTATTGAGCTCCATAAGGGTATATTTTGTTTAAAGATCCACTAAAACGCCATTCGCATTACAATGACTTTCGACGCCGTGGCAGGTTACGTTAAATATACTGTGTCTACCGGATAAATTCTATGCATTTGTAGTACCCCTTCAAACTTACCAAACATACGCGCAGAAGACTCTACGCACAAAGACACTAGGAAAGACTTTTCATGACATGGATAAAAAAAAAATGAAATTAAACGCATTTTCCGACTGGGATTACCATACTGGCAACCCAGTAATTAGTCATGATGTTTTGCCGTGGTGTGAATATGAAGTCACTTCCTATCTGCTTGACTAGTGTCAAGTTGTTTGTGAAACGATCATTCTTAAATCGAGTAATTATAATGGCGGACGGCCGAAACCAAGAAACGAGGTCAAAATAAATTAACTTTCCTTGTAAATTTTCAAATAAAACTTGACGTGGTAAGTACTTGGGACTTCTACTTCCCGAAAATGAAGAGAAGGAAAGGCAAAATTTTGAGCATAGTACCACTATAAACCTGTTAAATTCTTTTTAGTGCAATTACCCTCGGGCCTATAAAAAGTTTTCGCGAAATTTAAATTTTAAAAAAACTTGTAAGCCAGTGCTTACATGGCTTACAGGCAGGTATGCCCTGTCTGTGAAGTACGGAACAGTTGAATACGGGAGTACTTTACATTAAAGTACCCTGCTTGGCAGGAGTTTCCTTTATTACCCTCTCCTGCGGGAAGGAAAGGAACTCTCTGCACGGATTGCCTCGATGTGGTTAAGAACTTTCGACGAGTAATTTAACTCTTAACCAGTTTAAATACTCGCTATAACCAGTTTTGAATTTTAACGCCTTCCCAATGGTGGAAGAGTGGAAGCGACCTTGCATTGACATCTCGTCGCACATGCGTGACAGAACATCGAGGAGATCCTTGCAGAGGTTTTCTTTCCTTCCCCGCTAGAGAAGGAAATCGAGGAAACCTCTGCTAAGCAGGGCACCATTAAAGAGATAAAAACTTAACTTTCATTTCCTAACCAAAATGACAAAACTCTCTGCGCCAGTGTTAAGGAGACGAGAATGTCACAAGGACGTGAAAAAAAGCAGCTTTAATACGGCCCAAACTAAAGATGGCCGTTGACAACCCAACACAAGGCCTGGACATGGGTGGGCATAAACAAAATACATTGCCGCAGGCACTGCCTGCTGGCGCAGCCTCTTCTTCCCTCCAAAAGGAAAGACGAACTAGCTAATAGTTGCAATTCAACGGGCTGGAAGTACATGAGTTCTAAAAAATATGAAGCATGAACTAAACGGAACATACATGAAAGCGGACTAACAGAATATCACTATCGCTAGAAATATGTCACGAAAAGGGAAACGTAGGACTAAACCGCGGAGCTAGAAGTGCCACAGGCAGGCTAAGATCTAACAAAGTCATTTAAGTATGAAGGAGGTCTGCGCTGTCTTTGAAGTCCTGGGCCAA
>NC_090884.1:18671791-18689291 GCF_036669925.1 Montipora capricornis | reverse complement strand
TCGTTTTAGATTGTTTTATTTTGCTTGGTTTTCTTTATTTGATTACTTTTCGTCAAGGTGATACAAAAAAAACAAAACAAAATTGTTTTGTCCCATAAATTCGTTGTTTAAGTGAGGCCAGTAAGAATAAATAACCTGGGAGCTCCGCATTTAGGCTTGGGCTAAATCTGTATATTAAGCTGTTCCTAAGTCGATCCATGCGGCATTTACACGTGTTAGCACGTTTGTAACACGACTAAGGCTCTTCTTGGTTTTATAAGAGAACAAAACGCTTATCATACTAATTTGAAAAATAGACAAAAAGTTCACATGACCAACCCCAGGTAACGCCCATTCGAGGCTGTCCTGTCTCTGAATAGTCACAACTTCAAGGACATGCTTCCCGAAACGCTCCACCAATTTTCCTTCCGACGTTCGCTTCCATCTGAAAAAAGATATAAAGCTACCAGTAAAATCATATTTACACGTTGCTTCAAGAGTAATACCGGCTTCTCAAGACAAAATTGATTTCTTCCAACGAAAATAAATGTGCTGTGGATTGATGTGAAATTAGTCTTTCTTAGCTCAAATTATGAGAAGGCAAAGTCAAACGCGTATTTGGCATAGGTCAACCTGTAATTTATCCATACCGTATTTTCAAGAATGAGTACATCCCTGACCTTTGGCCAAGGTCAGGAAACTTGACAAAATTGAGCTTTCCTCAAACTAAATGATTAATCACTATTTTAAACCTTGCTCGCAACTTACAAAAGGAGTGCGAACATGTGAAAGACGTGATATAGAGCAAACGTCTAAGGGTAGGATAGCGTCACAAGTCCAGTATGTCAGGGTTTTTCAGTACTCTTCCTAATCGAGTGCGATGGGCTGCAACATCCTTAGCTTGCCGTCCGTCCTGCCCCACTTATTCGAAGGGTGGACAGCGCTATCCACTAGCTGGATTACTCAATTGGTTTTGCTAGTGTTTATCCGGTGGAAAGAGTTATCCAGCTATTGAACAACAGAAACCAAGAAGACAATTTTTAGCCTCGGTTCACGAGCAGAAAAACATTTTCTGTAACTTCCCCACCAACTTGAGGAACTTCTCTAAGGATGGTTTGTGCGGTAGCGGAGTCTACCTTTAATCTGTGAAAATCTTGTACACGTCCAGTTAAGGGGCTCTTTTGAACCGTCACTGTTGCGGTTTGCGCAAGGGTGAACCCTTCAACTCTCGCCAGTGACATACTCCAAACGAAAAGTCATCTTTGGAGACCAGCACGAAATCGACTGGTACATAATTTCACCGGCTAGCTCACACAAGTCTTCTATACATAACTCAGTGGTAAAGCAATCGAAATAGCAATCGGAAGGTCAAAACTTCGACTTCTTCAAAGAAGCACTCGGATTATTCCTGAGTATCTCAGGATCAACATCGAAAACGAAATATATTCATTTCGTTCACGAGGGTTAGCATCCAAGAGGGAGTGCTTTTGAATAATAAATCAGTTTTTAAAATAAGATCTTCTTAGACGTCAATATTATGTTTTACTGAGTACAAAAATAGGTAATAACTTCAACCTCTCTAAACTCTGGCCCTGCTTTAATCAGCTGCCGTGCACAAGAATAATTCAAGCACTTTATTTGTATATAGTGGTAATGGACATCGAGATCCTCGAGACTAAAACGAACGCATCTCCTAACACTTCCTAAGGAAAACAATACCTCGTAATAATAGCGTTAGCCCTATGGTTGGGTCCCCAGCGGCCAAGCATTCCCCTACCAGCAATTCCTGTTCTACCACTTGGATTTCTGTTGAACAAATAAAACAAGCTGGAAATTTTTCGTCATTCAGCTTTTGAGAAAAAAATCCAGGTATAAGTATGGCAGGTATAAGGCTTTCGCTAGAGAAGCAAAAAAGAGAAGTCTATAATGAGCAAAACAAGCATACCGCGGAATTCCGTCAACAACATCGTACACTCCTTGATGGCTTCTGCGGTCCACTCCACTGTCAATGTCATTAAAACTAATTTGCACATGTTTACCTGTACGCCTGTGAAAAGCAAAAAGAGCCGTGCTCAGAAGCTTCTTATGGAGGTGAATTGTTGTGTTAAACTAAAGGGGACTACGCAAAGCCTAGTCTTTTTTGTCTTTCCAATCCGCAAGGTTCTTTGATAAAGGGAACGCCACTCCCACTTTAAAATAACGTAAGACTAGAGGAAATGTTGGCAATCGAATTTGCTTTAGAATTTTTCGCACAACGCGTTTGTATCACAAAAAAAGATTTTTATAATCGCTCATTTTACTATTTAAATTTTCCGGGGGCCGCCATCGATCTGAAAAAATTGTGACGAGCTATGGTTGCAATTAAGTAATTTTTCAAGATGGCAGCACCCGTACCCTGGATTCCAGAGGTTATTTTCTCGCTCTTTTCATAGCGAGAAAATAACCTCTGGAATCCAGGGTACAGCACCCGAGAAATTTGCTATTTGTTTATTTCGGGTACAAACGCTTTCTTTATAGCCGCAACAGGCACACGGCCAGCATACCTTTTTAGTGTGGTTGTACTTGTTTAGTACCTTCAAAAACATGCGGCTCTGCGTCACACTTTCATTGAAGCCCGATCAAGCATAAGGTAATAAATAGCGCATAACTTAAATCGATCTCTTCTGAAACAACGTCCTGGGGTAAAAAAGGAAGTTGTCAACATGTCAGATACCTGCGATCTGACTTAATTTTTATAAATATATTCAGAATGAAAGATTTCTCCTTACACCGTCAGGTCCACATCTCCTAACTCATAATCATGAAACGCATCACAAGCTGTACATACAGGAGGAGCGTAACCAGGGAAAGGTATCTAAACAATGAGAGTGAAATGTTAAAATTTAATTCGGTTACTAGCAGTATGTCAGCTAAATAAAAGCTTTAATTAACGTGCATGCTCCTCCCCTCCCCCAAATCCTATATTTAGGACTGGGTGGGTCGTTTGCAGCTTAGATTTAAAGACAAACATGGTGAGAAGAGTTAAAGGGTTGCTTCTGCAGGTACCGGAGCAGAGATTATGTAAAACAAAGGAAACAAAAGACAGAAAACAAAACAACTCCAAATATAGATGTTACAGGTAAATTTGAAATTCAGGTTGAAATATTTTCAACCTAGGTCATTTTTATTTTACACTAAGTTAAAATTGAAAGTAGGAAACATCAACAAAAAGTCCATCAATTGTTAGCAAGTACGTGTATATTTGCCCAGACTCTTCGCGGTCATAGTAAATTATGCAAACGTTTACTCGTGCGCAATGCGTGGCCCTGTACGGTTCGTAAAATAGCAAACGCAAGTTGTGTTGATTCAGAGATATTCTACAAAAAATTGGGTGACGTTAAAGCGTCCAAAAAGGCAAAACCAAGCAAAATAGCCCTTTTTGTTGACGACAACTTTTACGACGATGAAATGAAGGGGTTGGAAACAGGTAATGAAGACAGCAAGGACAAAACAATTACCAAAAGAAAAGGATGGAAACTGGAGGCTGGAGGCTGGCAAAATTATCCAACAACGGAAAAGAAATTGTTCAAAAATGTCACCTTTAATATTGCGCACAAAACTCTTTGTGTCACTGTGCTCAAGACACGAAGAACAAGAGTCGATCACCAGCAGAAAAAAACAGCCCGTTCTAGCCCCTATTCAAGCAAGAGGATTCCTAACACATTTGCAAATGGACCTAATGGACCTTAGAAACTTACCATCTACGTCCATATTCATGTCATCGCAAACACAACTGGATTCGCCACATGACTGGTCATTTCACAAAGTATTCATGGCTTTATCCATTGAAAAATAAGGGAGCAGAAGATGTATTGGAATGCTTGTCTCAATTTTGCTGGCAATTTGGATTCCCTCAGAAAATACACACGACTGACAATAGAAGGGAATATAAAGAATTCTCTGATGTCCCATTTCTGCAAGAACAACGGCATCACTCAACGCCATCGCTCAACGTCATGGAGCTCCCAGAAAACCATCAACTCAAGGCTTGGTAGAAAGAACAATCAAACAGTAACGCAAAACATGAGAAATATCTAAAAGAAAAGAAACAAAGTCCAAATCATTGGTGTCAGGTACTAGCGGAAGCTGGTTGCAAAAAGAACATTGTGGAACATGAAGCAACAAAACAAACACGTGCATCCTATGGATTGGTATACCACCATGGAAAGAAACCAAAACTACCCCAGATAAGAAACATGATCAGCATTCTACTATGGAGGAGGAGGAGGAGGAGAAGTGGGTGCCCAGACAAACAAAGATGTAGAGAAAAAACACAAAAACTACCAAAGATCAACGAAAACATTTGACAATCTTGACATTGAAGTGCAACAAAATCAAGGTGAACAGAATCATGAACAGAATTTTGCAGGAGAACCTGCAACTAAACGTGCTTGTTATTCACCAATCAATTAAACAAAGAAGCTTAGGACATCTCCACAGGAAAAAACAACAACAAAAATGACAACAAGCAAACCCAATACTGTTTCATTCCAAGTCAACAACTTTGTCAAAATAATAAAGTTGACCAAAGTCCATCACACCCAAACACACTTCTTGGTAAAGCAATTGAAAAATAACATGGATTTATGAAAGTTGTAAGCAAATGTGGAATTACTGACACTTTCATTGCACCAAATAGACAGCAAATTACTGAAGACATGAATGTGTCATTAGACACAACTAAAACAATACGCTTCACCGCCGCATGCAAAGAAGCACTTGACCAGTGAGTGACACATGTACAAGAGGTGAAAAAACAAGGAAATGACTTTCAATTGCATCATTGTTCAACTACATACAAGTAATGACTGTTTAGTAAAGATTACAAACTTTGTTAACTACCAAACCAAAATTGAATTTGATTGTTTATAAGTACTGATAACCGCAAAGAGGTTTTATACTGAACTACACTGTACAAGTAACTGCACATCATTCAATAATGTACCCTATAAAGAAGTCAATTTTCCTTTCAAAAACCAGAAAAATAAAAATAAAACAAAGTCACATTAAGGTAATTCTTATTAATAAACAAGGTTCTGTTTTTCTGCCGCTCTGAGATAAAAAAGCAGAATTGGTTATCATGCCTAACTCCAGCCTTAATGCTAACCATTGAAAATCAGTGCTTAAACTTAATAACAACCAAAGGCGTTGTTTACACCAACTCATGAAAAACGTACGCTTTAACACATCCCCTTACTCCCAGCACCGTCTTACTTATCAATATACACGTACTTGCTATCTTGTGATGTTCAACTACATACAAGTAATGACTGTTTAGTAAAGGTTACAAACTTTGTAAACTATCAAAAAAATTTTGAATTTGATTGTTCAAGTAATTATTCCCGCAAATAGGTACTGAACTACACCTGCACAAGTAACTGCACATCATTCAATAATCTACCCTATAAACGTTTGCATAACTTACTATGACCGAGAAGAGTCTGGGCCCTCTTGCATCAGGAAAAAAAAATTAACAATTATTCCATGAGCGCGCGTTGGATATGAGATGGTAAATAGCCAACGAGGCGCGAAAATAATTTTAGCTTAGCAACGCTTAGCGCAATCATTTGTCATATAAGGTCAAACAAAGGTATATGAGCTGATAACCGATATTGAGTAAACCAATCAGAGAACGAGAAATGCATTATTCGAAGTTGATAATTAAATAATTCCTATTATTATACATCGGTGTCACAAGCTCGATTTTGATTGGCTATAAGCACGCAGCTAATTCTTGCTTGCTGTTTCTCTTACGTCATACCTACAGACAATAGATTTTATATATGTAGAATTGACGTCATACCTACAGACAATAGTTTTATGCATGCAGAAGTGACGTCACCTAACACACTAACGAGCAGTTCGATCAGTTTTGTCATGTCATGTCATGCTCATCTCAGGAATATGCATAATAAAACAATTATTGAATTCGGTTTTCGCATGTTAGCGATAATTATCAAGGCCTCAGTTTGTGTTATCTGCCTCAGCTTTCGGCTTCAGCAGATAACACAAACTTTGGCCTCGATAATTATCGCTAACATGCTCAACCTCATCCAATAATTGTTAATTATTAATGACGACTGCTTATCCAAGTCCTGTGTGGTTTATGGTTAGTTACGGCGAAGGACGCTCTACTGAGGGATGTCAGAGGTCCCCGGTTCAGATCTCGGCAAGTGCAGTTTAAAGTGATTTTTTTCTCTAATGTACACATTGGAATTGAATGGGACAAAGGGTACATAAATTAGTGGTAGGTATGACGAATGGATCAGGGAATGGAAAGTTAAGAGGGGTAGGGACAGACAGAACGAGAGTACGAAAAGAAGGGGGAAAGGCGACTTTTTCTTGTCTTTGTTTACAACCCCCCATCCTCCCCCTAAAGAAAACCGTGCCCCTTTTTTTCAACCACACCCCATTAAAAAATCCCTTTTCAAACAGTTGATAAATAACTTAAGTTAATTAAATTCACCAAGATTGATTTAAATTTATCTAGTTTGATTTATTTTCACCTCGTCTGATTTAAATGGACATGAAGTTAACTTCAACTTGTAACATAAACTAATCCCAAGTGACCAATAATACAATGCTTTTCGGTACCTGCAGAAAGACCCTGTTAAAGGGAGAGGCAGATGAAAGAAGAAAAAAGGCTGAGGAAAAATCCAAAAAAAAAAGAAAAGAGAAACAAAGAGAGGACGAGAGGCCTGTTTGTGGGAAAAGCAGATCAAATTATTGGGATCACACTTATAAATATCCAGGATATTTCAGACAAAACGTGTGAGGGGTATGGCTAAAATGTTCCCGTTTTAAAGGCGATCATTAAACTCACCTGCCAATCAACAAGAAAGTCTGGAACAGGGTACCGCTGTCTTTGGGTCCCTGGATAAGGCGATAGTCTTGCTTGTACGTGGAGGCCATGTTCCTTCGGGGCTTGAAATGTATCTTCAATTGCGACTATACAGGGAAGTGTTTCTGAGCGTGTGCGTCCAGAATTTTTACGGTGAGCTAAAGATAAGGACTGACCTGACAAAAATATGAAAACCAATACGTGGATCAAAGGCATTAAAATAGGCCAGGGAAATAACTGATTCAGTTTGAAAGGCGGACAACCGGGTTGAAAAGAAAGTAGTCTACGAAATACTTAGAGAAAGGAACAAGGAAATAATCACTTATCGGAAACAAACAAAAACGCCAAGGATTCTCTCTGCGACCATTTTCAAATCGTGCGAGGAACAAACCTTTTGAAAGAGCAGTGCCTTCACTATCTGATCTCACCAGTGGTAATTTCTTCAAAGGGCTTTGAGATTGTAATCTGCTTTCTTGGGCAGTCGCAAAAGGCCCATCGATTGAAGGTGGCATGTTATTTTTCTTGAATTTCTCAATGGCTTTTTGGACACTATTGCGATGCCAGTTGCCTTTGGAAACCTGACGATACCAGGGTGGGTAAGGGTTACTGTTAGGGAGTTTGTGTCTAAAGTACATCGGCGTTGAGGGAATACTCGAGTTGGAACCAGAGTGCAGTCTATACACATATGATGGAACGCTCATCATACGGCTGTACATTCTCTTGGGTGCTTCTTTCGCCATAGACTCGTGTTTCAGCCCTGATTCTTTATTCCTGTTATCTTTCGTCGCAACATCATCTTCTTGCTCTTGAAAAGGAGAAGAAAGAGGCTCTTGAATGTTTACCAGCATGTCTAGTATCTGAAGCGTATATTCTTCCATTCTTGATAAGCGATCTTCTATGCTGTTCACCTTTTTAGAGATTTGCACCACTTTTGTTTCATTATCCCTAGTAGTCTCACGAAGATGATTGTTGATCCATTCGACCCTGCAAGTAATACAAAATAATCAGGTCGGATGTAGATATGCGCGCGCCTCGTGTTGGTGTAAAAACATTTCACCGGACTCTTGCTTTCTTGAAGTCCTCAAAGAGATCGTAGCACTGTATGCTGACCTTTTATTCGGTCTCTTGGAACGTTACAAGGGTGGTAGCCACAAACAGGCATTTTTGGTAGGATTTCACATTCCAAGCGTTAATCTCGAAACCTTTAACTTCCACCCATTTTTATGCCAAGACGCGCTTGCCATCGTCACAGTGACCCCGTTTGTCAACTGTTTCCACGTGTAGATTGCTTTCTTTTTACACACTTGGGGCTTACGCCTACCGTGAAATATGCATCAAGGGAGTCTGACTCACCTGACTTTTACAAGAGAAAGATACGATTTACAACTGTTCGCTTTTGATTAATTTAAAGTGGAGCCTGAAACGACCCCCACGGGATCCGCCTGATTATGGGCAACTCATGTTAGTTAACTACGAATTGCAACCTTTAGGGTGCGCATCATAACGTGGCAGCAATTCTATCGGGTAGTCTCTTTTGGGTAACCTGGCTTTAGATACGATAACACAGACATTCTTATGAAAGAAGGACCTATTCGAGAAAGGGGGCTTACTGGGAACAGGGAAAGGTGTATCCGGATGTCCAAAGTGACGGTCATCGCTTACCTGTTGTGATACAGAGGAATCGGGCTGACCAAGTTAGTTGTAAGAGCAGTATTCAAGAAAAAGTAGCCTCAAAATGTAGGATAAACTCGAATTCTAGAATATTTTACAGCCAAATCTTGATTAACCTACACTAGGCGTTCTTTTTTTTATAAGGGAAAAAAAAAGACGCCTGATCGAATTTCCTAACGAGTCATCTGCCCAAAGTATTCAATCTGAAATTTACTCCAGTTGGCTGAAAAACCAGAGAGCTTTAGCCCCATTCCATTACAGAACTGCAAATAGCAGTTCTCGTAAAATCGTTCTATGGCTGCTCTCGAAGTGGATTTGCACATCTATCATTTCGTCTCTTGAAAACAAAAGTTCTCACAAGGAAGGGCAGAGGGAATGTATCCGAAGAGTATAAAAAAGGACTGCGAGCGAAAGAAGGGTGGAATGCCTGCAAGTTATAACCCCGAGAGAATGTGAATGTGAATGCGAAGTTTCTGCCGCTATAACTACGTCTCTTTGAGAGTTTACTTCCTATTGTAGTGTCTCAGTGTTCCAGGAACAGTTAAAGCTGCGTGAATTCCAGGTTTATGTCCGATTTTCAAATGTGAGAGTTACCTTGGGAAGTTAGGAAAAAATCTCAAATAAACATGGTATCGTCCACAATTTAAGGACTAATTCCGTAAAGCAAGGACTACTAAAATGGTAATCGAATTCATAATACTTGCATGGACGTCCCCAGTTATGGACTCCTAAATAGCATCATTACTGTCTTCTCATATTAAACAAATGAATGTGTTAGTACTGTCTTGTGGACTTTGCAAGTTGATTGGTATTACATTGACTAATTTGAAATTAATCGTAAAAGCCAGTAGCCAATGACACGGTCTGGATAAGAGACCTTTGATTAGCCTTACTTTCCACCAGAATATAGTTACGTCACTTGAAACAACGCTTGGCAGAAGCTTAATGACTAATGACTATAGTACCTTGAGCCAATGGCTCTCACTCTCTCTTCAGATGTAGCGTGAAACAGAGTGTCTTTTTGTCTGAGGTAACTTTCTGTGCACTGTTCTTCAAATATCATCAGCTTGTGCACATCTTGTTTCTCCAGGAAAAGGTCTAGTAGAGAAAAAAATAGCTACTGAACAGCTCAAATCCTGCCCAGACGTCTGTCAAATCATCTGACAACCATTAGTTGGCTTCATATATAATAGCATAGCAAGTAGACTTTTAGTACACTTGACTCAATTCCACAGATGTGAACGGGTTTAATTTCAGCTAAAGTAGCCTACTTTGTGGCCATGGTAACGCAGTCCCTTCAAAGACGCCGAAGTGCAGTCTCAAGCCTAGTTCAAACCACTCTTACTCGCTTACTTATCTGTAATATCAAAACACATTACGGAAACGGGCGTCAATAGAAACATGTTTGCCGCATAACTTGACTGACAACCCAATTACTTGCCGCATAACTTGATTGACAATCCAATTACTTGGAGAGTATAATTTAAATTCTAATATGAACGCTCAGGGACACCCAACGACCAATTTGTTGCAAAATGTATTATTATAACCCAGTTAATGAAAATAAATGTTATTAAGGCATTTTCAGGTGTTTTTCAGTGTTGCTGGGAAAACATTATCTGTTCCTTTTTCCCAGCAAGACACACAAGAAATTTCCTAGCCAGCTAGATAAAATTGGTTGGTTTCCCAGCCAGCTGATCAAATTTATTTCCTAGCCAGGAATTCCGCGCGCTTTCAAATCCCTCGAGCCAAAACAACCGAACAAAAGCGACAAAACCGGGACAAAACAGGTTTTTTCCGCAAGCGCAATCACTCTCACCAGCCGTCGTATGTTTGGGAGAGGGAAGGTGTTTTTTTTTTTTTTTTTAGTCGTCCTCAGTCTTCAGAGTTTCTACAGCCAGCTCGCATTGAAATGCTAGAAAAAGTCAGTAATTCCCAAGCAAAACCTCTATCAATAACAAAATTTCCCAGCCAGCTCATCGAAACACCGGTATTTTTGCCAGCCAGCAAGATTTCTCTGGGGAACAGATAATGTGAGGAACAGATCCATTGGGTGCCCCTGAACGCTCATCACGATAAGCAAACATGGACGATCTCAAGTGTACTTAAGCTCTGGTCATACTTAAGGTATACTTACTCCGCTAGTTTGAACCCACCTATTATATCATTTGGTGCAATTCTAGGCCACTTTACGCTGTTTTGTTTTTTGATAATCTCTTGATGCGCGGTGCAATCATTGCTTCATTTGATCAACAATATTGAAGTCAAGTCAAAAAACAATTAGAACCGAAACAAAAAAATGTGTATAAATAGCCTTTTACAATTTCGCAAATTTCCCAATTTTGGCAATCGGACCCGGAAGCAGCTACCGTGATCGCGATAAGAATGTAAAAAATATGAGGATAATAGTTCCTTTTTCAGATAAGGAAAGAATTATGACCCCGAAATTGCTCCATTCCAGTCAAAATCAATATAACGCTCGGTAAAAAAAACCCGGTTCTCTGAGCAAGAACTCTTGTCATGAACATCCCGGTATAAGGAAGCGATCCTTTGGATATACGTTGCCACTTTGAGATGTGTACTTTTAAAACCAGAATGAGTTTTACAAGTGACAACAAGGAACTTCTAAAGGGTCTCCAATTTCACCCATAGTGGTAAATTTTTGGGAAAAAAAATCCATTGGGCCCGAGCTTTCCCCTTCAATTGTATTATATACTTGCAATGATGACTTAATTAATAAATGAAATACGGTGTGCACTATTTCCTCAACACCTCAGTTTAACTGATAAAAAAATACAGTTCATGTTAGATAGAACACCACATAAATTTTCATCCTAACAACCCGGCTACTCAACAAAAAAGAGCTGTACTCAACTCTCTGGTTCAGACCTGGCTCTTCAGTACGTAAGATAAGGAAGCCTTAGGCACTGTTAATTATCAGCATTGAAACATATATTAAATGCAGCATCAGGAAGTGTGAAGTCTGCCCGTGCATAAAAGGCATTTCGGAACTTCTTCAAAGGTCATGTAAGTAACATGATGTCAAGACTGTCCATAAACCTTTCAATTTTCTCAAGTCGGAATAATTGGTACGCGTTAAATATACAACAAAATCAAGGGATGCTGTTAACCACCGTATAGATGACAAGTCTGAGACAAGTTTAAATGTCGAAGGCGCGCGCGCGGAGCACCATTGTTAAGAAAATATGGTAACCCATCGATGTGAGAAATCTTGGTATTACAGCCATGACGCCATCGACGGTCCGTACGGACGTCCACCCCTCCATATATGCCAAAGTGACCAGTATCATGCTAGTTTACAGCATACATCTTTGATATTGGAAATCCATGTTTTGATCAATTGACACCCGTCAAATAAGGTATCCACTGACCAGTATCACGTGACCATATCGCGGGCTCAAGGTTAGAGCTCACTGAGGTCAGCTGTTTTAAATTTGACCACTGACCAGGTAATGGTTTTCGATTGGATTGCAGGCTCAACTTAGAATAACTCACCTAAACATAAACGAGGCTTCATTTTTCGCGCGCTTTCTGTTGCTCGACGTGACTACACGGCCATACTACGTCGACTATAGCTCTTAACAGTCAAGGCTTTTCGTGTTCAGGTGGAAAACGGTTCGGAAGTTGTTTTCCTTCTGCATTTTTCGCTGGTTTCAATCCAGTTTGGCTACGCAGTCATTCAAGTCAACCAATGGAGGGATATAAACTTAAAGCTGAGTGTTTATTTGTAATTTGCTTTGAGCTACTTTTTTCTTTGTTCTTACTTTTCCATTCGCTCGCTGAGGGTGTGCTTGTTTTCTTTTAAAACTAATGCGGTTCAAGAAAAATTCATTGCCAAACTGGTGAATTCCAAAGTAACTTTCACTCCAAAAACCGATATTGTACTCATCGCTTCGTGATTCATGCGATATCGGGTTTTAGCGTAAAATTTACCGTGGAATTCACCAGTTAGGCAATGATTTTTTCTATAGAAGAAAGCAAAAAAAAAAAAGATTTAATAATTAAAGCAGCGACCGGAAACATCAAGGCCATCCCTTTTTTTTTCGTTTAGCGTCGAATGCGTTTCCTGATATTGGGTCGGTCGGTCGGATCTAAGAAAAAAAAAACCCAAGACGTGGACCCAAAATCAATATGGCGGAAACGTTGGTGGATGTTGTTGCAAAATTAAGACAACGTGCGAAAAAGGATCAACCACCGAAACTCCTACGCGACATAAAAATGGTTTAAAAAATGAGTTTGACTTTGGCTGAGGTTACTGAACACATCCAATGTAACAATGGTCATCTGCTGCAGGACGCAAGCCAGCTTTTCCTACAGCCTAAGAAAATAGAAAGGTTTGCCCGTGATATCCACCAGAATGGGGAGCTGCACTTCTTGGACCTTTGTTGTTTTAACAAGGATAAGGGAAAACGTACCGAAACAAACTCGTCGTCCATATAAGACGCCTTTTCAAGTACATTTTGTCGTTGACAAGTGGCCGGCGACGAATTGGCAGAATTGCGTGACAGCCTTATGGCTACTATTCATGCTCAGTATGCGCGCGCTCTCGGATCTTAGGACGCTTACCACGTGACAGAAGTGATTGGCCAGATGGGGCATTTGGAAGGACTAACTCTACAACGCAAAATCAACACACTTCAAGGATGATATGTACTCCTCCAGAAGAATCCGAGCGATTATCATGCAAGTGTTACTTCAAATTGTTGCATTTTCTTTGCAAACTGACGGGTTTTGCCGGCCAGTTCTGACAAAAGCAAAGCGCCCTAAATGTCTCTAATGTGATTAATTTTGAGGCATATGAAGCCAAGCTTAAGAAACTTTTAAACGTGGCCAAAAGTTGTTCTGTACGTTGCGAAGGTTTTCTTCTGATACTGCGAAAATAAATCTTTGCAAATGAACAAGTGTGTAACTACGTTTCCTGTAAGCCCAAAAGTGAGGTTTGGGATCAATGAAGTTAATTAAACAGCGGAACAGTGCACTATATTCAGTGTAAACTTAAAGACAGACTATTTCGACAGAAGGTCTCGTTTACAAGAGTCCAGAATTAAGAAACTCATTTTGAGGAATTTGTTAGAGACTTGTGAATAATACCAGCTCAAGAGATATTCCTTGCTATTCTTGGAGACAAAAGTAATCTATATCAAATACAAGGTGTTACAAATGAACCCACTGGGAACTCGGAAAAATCCGAGCCCCAGATGGGATTCGAACCCACGACCCTCCGTGATCTAGTACGGATGCTCTAACCACTGAGCTACTGGAGACTCTATGGTGAGCAAGGGTGAAATGTGGGTATTCGTTTACGGAAATACAGGCAACTGTATTTCAATGATGCTCTCAGTGTGACTGCGCGAGGCAGTTATGAGCCATGCTGTCAGTCGATATTTGACTCTGTGGCTGCGTGATGCAGCTCGCGTTAAATACCCACATTTCACCATTGCTCACCATAGAGTCTCCAGTAGCTCAGTGGTTAGAGCATCCGTACTAGATCACGGAGGGTCGTGGGTTCGAATCCCATCTGGGGCTCGGATTTTTCCGAGTTCCCAGTGGGTTCATTTGTAACACCTTGTATTTGATCAATGTGAATCATTGTCTTACATTCGCACAAAAGTAATCGCAGTGGGAAACAATACCTTCAGACAACGAGTAAAGAAGACAATAGGGATCTGGTTAGAAAAGCCGTCTTTCAACAGAGACAATGGCCTTGAATTGTTCTTCGCTTATGATTCAGTTTCAGTCTTCTTAGAACTCTAAAAAGGAGTATAGTTCTGAAGTTCATTTTTTACCATACTTTCCCATTGCAACAGTTCAAAACCATTCATTCTGTTCTGAGTTATAAAGTATTTTGTTACTTTTGGAAACCTAATCTTGTCAAGATAACTTACTTAGCTTCTTATTCGTTCCTTTCATCTGTAGTTTTTTCCTTCTGGTGCAGCATCGACGTTCGCAACACGCCTTGTAAAGGATATGAAGGTGATTGATGATGATGAACGGTGGAACAAGGACGGGTCTGTTTGCATATTCCATAATCTGATGATACCTCTGAAATTTCCATATCTGGTTTGAGTTGGCGTGAACTTTAGAAAATGTGTTACTGGTGAAAAGAAAAAAAAAAGTTTTCTATCTTAGATTAAAGAACTAAGACACTTGACTTCGCAGGCAAAACGCTCCGGCTATCAAACGTTAATTTGACATCGTGAACGGTCAGTCCGTTGCATAGTTCTGACGTCTGAAAACGTCAGGATGCATGCAACGGATCTTTGTTAAACGAAAAAAGAGTTGTTTTTAAAAACAAACTTTGTTATCAACACTCTCCCACGTTGCACTACTGTACCACATTACGTTCGGGAAACCACCACTTTTAGGATCTAGGCCTTGGCAGATTGTGCTCCTAAAAGTGGCATATTATTCAACTAGCAGTGCTCAAAATTTTGCCAAATTATGCTCACAAAATGGCGTAGATTCTTTACATATAGGCGCCCAATAACGACTGGAAATGTTGGAGTCGTATGGCAGTTGTGCTACCTTACACAATCCCCACATGAAGCCGGATGGGAAACCAGAGTAGTAGACTCCTCCAAAAGGTTAACCGCGCACGCAGATTTCGCCAAAAGAGGCCTAGTAACTGAGTATGTCAGAACAAAGTCAATACTACTATTAGCGTAGGTAAAACACGCATTGCAAGAACATACTACCTAAATTTAATTTATTTTTGTAGAAAATGCACTAAATTTTATGATTTATGCTCCAAAAGGTGCTACAATTTGCTAATTGATCCTAATTGAGCACTGCTAGTTGCATAATATGCCACTTTTAGGAGCACAATTCGCCAAGGCCTAGATCCTAACGCGACAATCCTTGTTTTGCTTGACCTCAGCGCGGCATTTGACACCGTTGACCACGATCTACTTCTGCAGAAACTTCAATCGGTGATTGGTATAGAAGGAACGGCCCTTTCTTGGTTTCAATCGTATTTAGGGAAAAGATCACAACAAATTTCAATCAACGGAACTCTTTCGTGAAAATTCTATCTGCAGTGCGGAATTCCGCAGGGAGCATGCTTAGGTCTATTATTGTTTACAATCTACTGGAGTAAGCTGCTTGAAATTCTAAAGCACCACCTGCCAACAGCTCACGCGTATGCGGACGATTCTCAGCTTTACTTATCTTTCAGCCTTGCCGTCAGCACCAATCAGGCAAATGCCATCTCGGCTATTGAGACCTGTATTCGTGACATTAGGCAATGGATGCTTGAAGATAAGTTAATGCTCAACGATGACAAGACTGAGGTTTTGCTCATTGGAACCCCTAAACAGATGGCAAAGACCTCAATTGAAAGCATTAAAGTTGGTGAGGTCGATGTCAAACTTATCAGTACAGCCCGTAACCTTGGAACATTAAGCGTATACACAAATATCTACCCAGCGAATCTGCGGCGGCCCTAGTTCATGCGTTTATAACTAGTCGAGTTGACTATTGTAACAGTCTTCATTACGGCCTTCCTGATTATCAGCTTCATAAGTTGCAACGAGTTTTGAATTCTTCTGTTCGCTTAGTTTTATGTGCACCTCGATCTTGTCATATCACTCCGCTATTACGGGAGTTACATTGGTTACCAGTCCGCTCTCGTATTGAATTTAAGTTATTTTTGACAACTTTTAAAGTTCTTAAGGGGCTAGCACCACTGTACCTTAGTGAGCTTATTTCTGTATTGCCCCCATCTAGCTACAATCTTAGAAGGAACTATAACGGTACATTACTATGCACTCCTAAATCTAAATCTAAGAAAACCTTGGAGGATCACGCATTTTCTTCAGCCGCGCCCGCCCTATGGAATTCATCACCATTCGCAATTAGGAATGTTGACCAGTCTGTCGAGTCATTTAAGAAGAAACTTAAGACCAATTTATTCGCCAGAGTTTTTACCGAGTAACAGTTGTAACAGTTTTGTACACATTTGTATTTATATATGTTTATTTAAAAGTTTTATTTTTATATCTATATTTATTTATATATTATTTTTATTGCACTATTGTTATTAGTGTTGTTTTTCTACTAGTTTGTAAATAGCGCATGTGAATATATATAGATACTTGCGCTTTACAAGTTTATTATTATTATTATTATTATTATATTATTATTATTATTATTATTATTAATTATGCCGTGGCAGTGCTCGTTTAAAAAATTATACTTTTTTGCTCCAATTATGCCAAATAATTATTATGCTAGCACAATCCGCCAAGGCCTGTTACAATCCCGAATTTCTGAATTTCGATCACTTTCCAATGCAACCTGTTTTTATAGGACATTAATTCTTCCGTCCCAAAACTGGCCTTATGGATTTTATTGTCTAACACAGGACGATTTCATCCCTCAATGGAAGCCCCTGTGAAGTTCAGGGATAATGATTCAACCAGTTCCTACTCTACAGTATTGTGTGGACCCAACCACATGTTTTCAAAAGTTTCTGTTTTCATATCGTCAAAAACAAAGCAAAATATTTCCGTCAACATTAGCGTTTTCGAATCAGTTTCACCTCTCCACACTAATATGGCCGAAAACGATAAAACGAGTGGGACCTGGAATTCCGCATGCGTGAAGGACAGCCTTGTTGCCAGAACGGACAGTTGGCGGGCCAACAGGTGATCTCTAAGGAAAACGTAATTTTATGTTTAGCTGAAGACATTGAACAAACGTCGAAAACAGCACGTACAACAACATCTGAAATCTATCATCCATCGAAGATAGATGCTCTGTTTGAGACTGGAACCAATCACGTGGTAATTTTACGACACCGTTTCCAAGTCTTCGTTTTAACCAGCTGCGCTAAAAACGGAGCGCAAGAGTATGCGTTTTAACGCATTGCTATGAATTCCAATATTTTATTTGATTGGCTCCATTAAAGAGTACAATTTAAACAATACCTTAAACGTGCACAAACTTAAT
>NC_090884.1:18666791-18669291 GCF_036669925.1 Montipora capricornis | reverse complement strand
CGCCGTTTCACAGACGCTATATGGAAGTTGCACGCTTCAGATGGGCTCCTGGTATGAGCTATTACTGGTATTGTGTTTTGTCGTTGTCGTTCGCTTTCGCTCTTCTTTCGTTTCTATTCCAGACATAGGTCCTCCAGGCATCATGTAACCGTATCATAGCCTCTAAAGATATGTCAAAAATTGCAATACAGAGAAAAAGCAGCTCTAAGGAAATTAAAAATCAACACTCAGCTTTAAGTTTATATCCCTCCGATGCTTGACTTGAATAACTGCGTAGCCGCCAGTATGGACCACAGATATCATGATCTGTCAAAATGGATTGAAACCGGCGAAAAATGCAGAAAGAAAACATCTTCCAAACTGTTTTCCACCTGAACATGAAAAGCCTAGACTGTGTAAGAACTATAGTTGATGTAGTATGACCATGTAGTCGCATCGAGCAACAGAGAGCGCGCGAAAAATGAAGCCTCGCTTGTGTTTATGAGTAAACCTGGGTTTGAGCCTGCAATCCAGTCGAAAACCAATACCTAGTCAGCGGTCAACTTTAAAAAAGGCTGTCTTCGGAGCGCTCCAAGCTTGAGCCCGCAATATGGACACGTGATACTGGACAGCGGAAACCTTGTTTTGACAGATGTATGCTGTAAACTAGCATGATACTGGTCACATTGCATACATGGAAGAGTGGACGTACGTACAGACGGTCGATGACGTCATGCCTATAAAACCAAGATTTCTCGCATCGATGGGTTACCACATTTTCTTAACAATGGTAATCCGCGCGCGCGGAACTCCGCTAGTATCACTCACCACGTATGCAATGAACACTGTTGGCCGCTTCCCTGTCAGAAGTAAACAAGCGCGCAATAAGCGAAGCATGTCAACAATGTTGTTCGGTGGAACGAAGGAGTACGACAAAGATACGAAATAACAATCGGTGGAAAGTCGCAACACCTGAGGGAAGGGAACACTTTCCATTGTTACATTTTCCAACTCGCTGCATAGTGTTTTATGCGCATGCGCATTAAACAAAAAAAAATGCCATCCCATCCTCTCAATTTCTTGGACTAAGGCGCATCTGTAGTGACGAGTCTGACTTTAACAGCAAATGCGTGGAAATTCGCCAGTTTTCCACAAACATGGCTACCTTGACTCCGCTGTCACCACAGGTAAACATCGTGCCCACGAAATCGATCGAGAAACCACACTACAAACGTCACAGAACGAAGAAACCAACAGAATTCCATTCACCCTCAGCTACCATCCACAAAACCTCGCAGTCAAAAATGTCCTTCTCAAAAACTTCAAAATTCTCCGCAATGATCCCGAAACTAAACAAATATTTCCCCTAGCACCACCTGTTTCATTCAAACGCGACAAAAACATAGGCAACTATACCAACCGGGAACTTTCAAATGTACACGCACACGATGCAAAACTTGTTCTTTCATTTCTAACATGGTTAAGATCTCCTGAAGGAATCGATCTCTTAAAATCACTGACCACTTTATATGCATCTCCGCAAATGTCATCTATTGCATAACCTGCACACTATTTGAGAAGACATACATAGGCGCAACAGGGAGAAGATTGGCGGAGACCGCTATCGCGAACACCTACGAGATGTAGAAAAAAAAAAGACAGATGCATCAAAACCAGTTGCCCGCCATTTTAATCTTCCTAATCATTCCCAACACAACATGACAATTTGTGGCCTATATCCATACACCACGAGCCGGAACACAGAAAGCCGCAAGAATCTGAACAAAAATTCATGTTTCAACTAGGTACGTTCTACCCTCACGGAATCAATGCACGCCTCTCATTCCATTAATTTACTCACAAATTTATGTTACCATATTTCCACCAATGGTAAAGCTCCCCCACACCCTCATAAAAACCAACAACACCGACAATTCTTCTCTTCGCTCTGACGAAGAGCTAACGCTCAAAACGTCAGCTTTCCAAATCGTTCACGGTGGTAATTCAACCTTTAGGTACACGTTTGATAAAACCAAGTTTTCCTATTCCTTAAACACAGCTGCTTAAATTGATTATTAAGGTTAGATTATTCCTTCAATTCACAGCAACGATTAGTACAGGAAACGGTAAATGAAAAAACCTGAATAAACATTGTCCTCAATGAACAATTCTCCATAGATCTGGAAGTATGGCCGAAAGAATACTTTCGGTACAAGTTCCCATGAGCCAGCCTCTTGAGGGAAGAGGATCGATTGTTGGGCTACTCCATACGCCATTAGAAACACCACCACAATCAAAAGAAAATACGTCATGTCAATTGTCTGAAAGTCAAAGAATAAACCAATGTATCAGTCAATAACTCAAGCGCGGCTTATATACATGAGAAAAGATAGGGTCTCTCGTATCATTTGCATGTCATCCAGGCAGCCCTTTGAAAACTTGTACAACTTCGACACTTTCGAGCAAGTAAATTTTCGCATATAAGAAATATTAATTTATTACAGTCTACCGTCGTTCTACG
>NC_090884.1:18644291-18661791 GCF_036669925.1 Montipora capricornis | reverse complement strand
AAATTGAAAGCAACTTTTGAGAAACTTTTGGATTTTGGGGCAACTTTTGAGCAACTTTTAGAATTTTGGAGCAACTTTTGAGCAACTTTTTTGGAAAATTGGAGCAACTTTTTGAGAAAATTGGAGCAACTTAGGGACAGCCCTAGTCTAGAATCGTCGTGTTACAAGATGGCAGGTTATCCCGTCTTCTCAACCGTTCCCCCAATTCAATGTTGTTAGAAAACTTTTCGGACAACTTCTAGTAGTTTTGAAATCAACATTGAAGGAGGGGGGAAACGGGGATGGGTGTTCCAACAATGTGACGAGCATTGTAGTTCAAAATAAAATGACCTACAATACCGGACATATTTGGTTGGAACACTTAACGAATGGTGTAGAATCATCGCCCAGAATCATCGTGTTACAAGATCGCAGCTTATCCCGCCACCCCCTCCCCCGAGTTCAATGTTGCGAGAGAATTTTTCGGGCAACTTCTGGTAGTTGTGAAAATCAGCATTGACGGAGGGCGAAAACGGGGATGGGTGTTCCAACAAATCGGGCGAGTATTGTACGTTGACATCATTTTAACCTGAATTTAAATTCAACCTGTAAAAAATAAACAAAAATCTCTTTGGCTCCTTGATGATAGAAATCACTTTAGACTAACCTGTCTCATTTCCTCTGTACACAGGGTGAAGACAAATATGATAAGGAATACTTCACATGGCGGAGGGTTTGGAGGAAGACGAAGTAAAACGACGTAGCAGAATACCAGAAGAAATATGAAATAAACAATCTGTAATAGAAAAGAGCAAAATTGGATGGTAAGCTGTAATCACAAGGACCTTCTTTCAAGTTAGCAAGAAAATAACATTTTGAAAGATGCTATCGGCTCCCTGTGTTATCTAACTGGGTGGATGGTTCCAACCACTTATTTTCCGAATCAGTACCCATGCCTTTTTCCCCACGGAATCAATTTAGCCTCTCTCGTTCTTCTAGTTTATTCTTTCTTTTCACCTACTATGCTACCACCAATAGCAGTTTCACTATGCGATATAAAAATCCCTTTATAACCCACAACTCTTAATTCAATCTCGCAATACTCACAAGAGGAGAATGAAGAAGACCTTAAAGGGAACCTCCACTTCAACAAAAAAAAGTCAATCTAAAATATTTTCAAAGAAAGCGTTCGTATCCGAAAGAAATAAGTTTTACAATCGCCTAGTTTTGTTTTCAAATTTCGCGGGTGCCGCCATCTTGAATAATTGTGAGGTGTTACGGTTGCCCTATTGTTATTAGACAAAAGCTCTTTGTGTCAGAACAATAGGACAACCGTTACTCGCCAGAATTATTCCAAATGGCGGCGCCTGCGAAATTTGAAAGTGAAAATAGGCGATTTAAAACTCACTTTTTCTAATATAAACACTTTTTAAAAACAAATTTCGACCAAATTTGTAAACATAATTTCCTTCGATTTAAACTTATCCTGTAGTAAGACTGCAGGTTCCCTTCAAGCCCCTACAGGTCAGGTTTAAAGACATATATGGCTAGGTAAGAGCTGAAATCGGGTCATTTCGAGAACCAATCAAGAAGAAAATCAGAGTAAACGGGATCGACCCGAGTTGGTGACTAAAACATTGGAGGCCAGAGCAAATGTGAAGGAGGAGATCAAGGCCAAGCTTGACTTGTAGATGTGAACATAGAAAGAGAACTCGCGAGAAGAGTCGCAAGTATACGATAAAAGAGAGGCAGGGAAGTGAAACTCGGCCACGTGAGGAATTGGAAGCATGAGAGGGAATTTCATGCAAAGTGCGTCGAGAAAAGCCTACGGGGAACGTAGGTGAGGACCCAGCTATGTAATCGCTCAAAATCGACTCAGGATACGTGACAGACCACAAGAGAAATGACTTCCTGATATCAATACCACCATTTGATAATTAGAATAAAATTTCAGCGTGTTGATTGGCTGAGAACACGTCAATTGTTCCCAAACAGAGTGCAGAAAAGTGAAAATTTGTGCATGTTGTTGAAATTAGTGCAATGAAGGTGAAAAATTTGCATTTATATCGTTGTTAAGTAATCGCATGATTTTAAATCAGCACTTGTAATTTTTTTCAGAGAATACAAATTGTACTCGCCCAAATTTTGTTTACTCATGCTTATTTATTCCAAATTGCACTTGAAATCACTTGATTAGGTATACGTATCTCAGAGAAATGAATTTGTAAAAGATTAGGACAGTTGTCATGTACAATGTTACGCATCAAACAGAGTTTCTTAATACGAACAAATCACCTATCAGAATCCACTGGACATTTTAGAACAAATATCGGCAGAGTTATCTTCCAACTTAGCATAGAGTGATACTCCACTGTTTAATTTGTTGCTCATTCGAAGTATTTTCTTTTATTTTTTCCCTTTGCGTGGCGGGCGGAATTCAATAAATCCTGCAATCTGATTGGTTCCGGAAGTGGGCGGCATTTTCTCATCCGGCCCGCTCACGGCCGGCGGAATCCTAGCTTAAGTTGCGTGAGCTTGTGAGATGACCTTATAGGCCCAATTTCACCCTAGACGCAACGCACGCCCAGCATGATTTCGTGTATCACGAAATTACAAAAATTTGAAAATCTCAGAAAGCCTTTCAGAATCTTCTTCGTCAAAAGCCATCCGTAGATAAATCTTTTACGTCCTGATTTGGATGCGTTCTCGGCTACATTTCAGAATACCCCGCCACTTATTTGCATCTCATTGAATAAGAATAGGCTCTATTGTATTAAGTCTCGTTCTTCAAAAGATGCCGCATAGGGGAAACAATAGTGGTTAGCTGTGGCGGGGTATTCTGAAATTGCTCGCGTTCTCTACTTATCATGTCATAATTTTATCGTAGTATGTTATGTCTATATTTGTTTAAAATATATCGATTTGAACTTGAATAGTTTCGAACATGACGAATTGCCGAGGCGAAGTTTGTTCACCGCTCCACAAAGACAGCAACCTCTGCCACTCTTTTGAGCAGAAGCATCTTTGCAAAAGCATTTACTTTTGCGTCCCAGGTATCCCAACAAATCGAAACTGACAAAGTAAAAGTAAGTTTTAAATAAGTAAGGGTTGCATTTCAGCATTGAAATAATGTCACCTACATGTAGCTCGTTAGCTTCAGAATTGTTCTATTCCTTTTGATGAATAGCCGAACCGTAAAAAATCCGCTTTGGTGATTCTCTAGTGTCTAAATTAGTCGACTCCATAAAGATAATAGGGAATTTTAGCGGTTTCTCTTGTTAAAATCACCACACGACGATCAGGCTAATGGCAATGGCTAATCGGAATACACTATTCGAGATTCAAAACAATAACAAACGATCGCGTTGCGTCTAGGGTGAAAATGGGCCTTTAAATTTCCATTTTTTTGACACCGAATCCGTTTACATACAGAAGTTACTTTTTATGAGACAAGAGGTTTGGAAAAAGAATTCAAAATAAAAGTATTTCTCTATGAAACGTTCAGTTTGTAAGTCGCTTTAATACTACATTCGCTACCAAGCGAAGTGCGAGTCAACAATTAAAAAAATGATTTCAGAGAGGCAGGAAGAGAGAGAGGGTCTAAGGGTCGGTCCGTATAGCGAAAAACTGTGAGCGAGGTCTTGAAAATGCTACCCTCGCCCAGCTGACAAATAACATATATAGACTGAGCAACATTACTCAGTATTAAGCCTCAGGTACACGTTGTAACATTATTAGAGGAAGAGGTTCCAAGATTGTTATAAGAACGCTTCTAACAATGTTGGATGCGCATATAACCTTGTTGGAAACACGTCACTTTAGTCTTTGCAATACAACATTGTTGAAAGGGCGGCCTACATTAAATTCTTGTAATCAACTATAAATGAAGAGCTTGTGAATGTTATGAGGTACTGTAATGTGAATAAGCTATCTATCAACTTTAAAAAGACCAGTTATATGATAATTGCATCACCTAGGAAAAAGGTATCTATTAACGTAACAGCTTGTGATATTCAACAGAGAAGTGATATTAAGTATTTAGGAGTTTTAATGATACTTTAAAATGGGATACCCACATACAGCATGTTAATAATCGATTAGCAAAGAATCTGCGCATACTTAACAAGCTTCGCTATTATGTCTATTAGTACTCTTAGGCAACTCTATTATAACCTCATCTACCCTTATATTTCATGTGGTTTGATCAGTTGGGGAACTGTAAGCCAAAGTCGACTTCAAACTGTAAAAAGAAAAAAAAAACCAAATGTATTCGGTCCATATTTTTTGCTTCCCAAAGAGAAACTGCTTCTATTTACTATAACCTATTTCGAAATTCACACTATTGATAGTGTATTATGTATTCAATATTAGGATGGCATCCTTTATCTATAAACTTAAGCATTTCCCTGATAACACCCCAGGAGTTCTTCATAATTTAATAATACCTGCATCCAGAATTCATATCTATAACACTAGATATGCCTCAAGAGAGAACTTATACAGACCAGAGTTCAAAACCAATTATGGACTTTCAAGATTTACACCGAGAGCTTCTAGAATTTGGGAAAACATACCTTATAATATTAAAACTTTACCTTTTCCTTCATTTATTAAACAGTATAAGCGCTACCTCCTTGAAAACCAAATATAATAATGATAATTAGGAAGGAAGGGAATATGATTATTATATTCCCTTCCTTCCTGATTGTTATTATTGTTATTGTTATTGTTATTGTTATTGTTATTGTTATTATTATTATTATTATTACTTATAATTTTTTTGTGTGTTTGAACTTAATGTAATACTCCTTAGATGCAACTCATTGATGTAAATAAATAGAGGATATTACACGGTGGTGAGAAGATATGAATTTTATGTTCGAGTGGCAAGAACAATACCTCACGAGTGAGCAAAGCCAACGAGTGAGATATTGTTCTTGCCACGAGAACATAAAATTCATATCTTCGAGCCAACGTGTAATGTTCTTTTTATTATATGGAGACTACATATTGAATATTTCCGATTTTATTGTGTTTCAAAGTACCAAAGTTTTACAAATACGGCTGGGCTTTATAGCAAACAGAAAATATTCTTCTTCATGTTTTCTTCTTCGTGTTCTCGTTTTCAGTTTTTCTGTAAACTCTTTAACTTCTTCGTCGCTGATGGACGTAAACCTGCTCGCCATGCTTTTATTCTAAACAACAAACACGACGGGAGAAACCAATTCAACATAAGCAAAAGGCAGGAATCGTGACGTCATTGAACGATACAACACTCACAAAGGTGACATACGGAAAATACGCCACTCGGGTCCCGGATGAAGTGGCGTATGGAATCTACGAGTTGTTTATTTCCCAGTAAAACACTCTCCACCATATAATAATATTGTATATTTATGTAAATTTGTCAATTTCTTAATTTATTACTATTAATTTAATTTTTATCTGTACTAACTATTTTGCCAGTTCACTTCTATACATATATGTCTATATTTTTGTTTTCCTTTCATTTAATTCCTGTGGTAGTGGCCATCTCGAAAGCATTTGCTACTATGGCCACTACCCACTTTTTCATTTTTTCTCACTCAAGTATAATTAGTCTGTTTCCTTCTTTCTTTTAATTGTTATGTCAATTATTTATTTTCTGAAATAGTGCATAATAATAATAAATCTTGAATCTTGAAATCTTACACACTTCAACATTTGTCGGATAGTGGAGAAAATGTTTGATCGAAACCAAAACATTCTTCCAACAAAAAATGTTGAACAAACGTCATCAAACATGCATGGTAACATCGTCGATCCAACAAATGTTGTATAACAATGTTTGAACGTGTAGCCGGGGCTTTAAGGAGTTTAGGCATGCGACATTTTTGAGACGTTGACGGCAACCCGAAGAGAACATTTCGTGTGCCAGGACAGTGGATTTTTATACCAATCATCTCTCATAGACAAAAGATACGATGCTTAGCAATGTGAATGACAAGTTAAAAGGAAAAACAGCTCACTTCCGGTTGCATTCTGCGTCTCAAAAACCTGAATACTGTTGACAAAATTAAGTCGAGGACCTCCGTGCACACTTCATTTGTACTCACTGGCATGTGACCAGTCGCAACCAGGGTACTTGCTCGAGGAAGAAAGAGAGAGGACCCTGGGAACGAGGTTGCTACAACAACAGCACAGTCAGAACACATTAATATAGTACACGTTCTACTGCGAATTGTTTCCGTAATCTGCAAAAGGATAACAAGGAAAAAATGAATTGAAGATTTCAAGGACCACGTGAAATTTGCCTACGTTAAACATCTTTAATCAGATGGCTGGATGGATGGATTCTGAAGTGACGTTGTCGTTCCTCAAGTGCTCTGGATTGTTTAGTTAGAGGTAGCACTCACCACATTTCCCCAGAATTTGGTGATTGGTGCTCGATAAAACTCGTATAGCTTCTCTCCTATGCACAGATCACTGTTTAAATTATAAGACTCTCCGAACATTTCAAATGGTCCTATACGTTCAAACGTATTCTTGCAACTCTTCACATCATTCAAAGAATCATTGCTTTCTGAGCAGCTGCAAAAGGAAAAAAAATAAACAACAACCGTGATAAATCTGTGAATCTCGCTCGAATTCAAAGTTGCTATCATCACGATAGTGGCACAAACAAACTAGCTAAGCAAAAAGACCCCAGACATAATGAATCAACAAACATTGCCGATCGCCGAATTTTGCAAGACGTAATTGTTATGACACTCGCTTTATGTTTTAGGCTTGTTAAAGCTCTTACAATTTTAATACAATGCTGTGAAATAGCGAAAAAAATTAAGCCGAAACAATGACAATGACTCGATGATTAAAATATCCGTTTGATAGAAGACGAAATAAAAGAAGAGCAGACGTCCCATCCAATCGTCTCTAAAATTTGTAAGACCAGTCTGAATTTTCCTTTGCTTGTGTGTTAGTTTTCCTTCGTTATCCCGTTTGTCTGCGGTGGTGATGCACAGAAAACTATTTATGACTGTGTTTCAGACTTTGTAAACAAGTTATTGGAGTGAGAGCCTTTGTTACTAAAGAAAATCAAGCTGAGTGCTGGAAATTCGTTTACCGTCACGTTTTTGAATGAACCCTACTTGGATTCCGGAGGATTAACCCATCACATTTCCTTAAAAATTCATGGATTTATGGTTTGGATTGTCATCGACTGTGGACTTTGTTGAGTGACTTTTCGTGCAAGAAATCGTTGAGTAGCAATTCGAGGAGTTTCACCGCGTGAAGGTACATTTTGTCTACCCGATTTTATTATTTTTGCTGTTGTTGTCGTCATTGAAATCCGATATGGCAGACGGTGATTTGCCTCACGTTGATAACCAAACTATGCCTTTGGTATCGTATTACTATCTCTAGCCCCTCTAGTACATCTACGTCTTCTTCAGCGGCTCAACTAGCCAAGCTAAAGCCAATTCTGTCGGAAAAGACACTTGATCAGTTACGAAAGGCTAGAGCAAGGAAGCTAAAGGAAGAATTGTTGAGGTTGGACAATGAAATTGCAGCGGCTGAGGATGCTGCTGAATTAGCTAAGATTAAAGATATTTTTTTATGGTGAACAGTTATGAGGTGCTGTGCTCCTGCTGTTGACGTCGGTAATATACAAGATTTTGAAGATGATAAGCTCATTAAACTGCGTAATTCCGAAGTGATAAGCACTTATTCTACTACTCAAGTTAAAGAACAGAATGTTGTCAAGTACATACATAAAACAGTTAATGATGAGTAGTTCCTGTAATGGGAATCGGCCAGGAATGATACATCGGTTGTTAAGGTTCCTTTGTTCCTAACATAGATTCGATTGTAAGGATATTGACAAGTTTCTGCTGATCCGAGCGAATATTTTTGGTAAGGTGGCTCACAACAGTTTTTTTTTTTTCGAGAGGAAACTGGAAACGAACGCGCGAGTTTTAAAACCCCGAAATGATAAACAAAAATGGAGTCTAAACGAATTTTTTTTGTGTGTAGACTTATGACAAGGCGTCCGGTTTTGTTGAATGGTTTTTTTCACGAGAAGAGGGTCCTCGAATTGGTTTTTGACCTCCGAGGAAATGTTTTGAAAATGCTACACACCGAGTCCACGCTAAAAAGGAAAATTGTTCCTGCCGCGATTGCTGTTTGGAGAAAGTCGTACAGGCATGGTAATGCCCAAGGAGAGAACAAAGAAAAAACGAGGAAAGGAGAGGGAAACAAAGGAGTGTTCCTGGCTGGTATAGGAATTGCTGCCATGTTCGGTCAGTATTGTTCATGCCGTTGGCGACGACGAAAGCGAAAAGGAAAATCACCGCTTCAAGGGACGTTTTTCATCACGGCAGCAAACTTCTGCTTTTAACAAACTTGCCAAAGCAAACTGACTTAAAGCGTCCGCTGGACGAAAAGGCAACGATAATAGCAAAAATGTTTATCGTGCACAAATTCAGTTGCAACAATCCCCTGGGAAACCAGGCTGGTATTAACATCATAATTTCAAAGTTGCGCTCAAAACTATATCATATTCAGTAAACCAGTTTTTATGATGCGGTGGCCCGTTTTTTCCAACTGAAACTGTCGCAAAATTGAATAAAGAAAGCTGTTTCCCCTGTGGTCAGCATGGTACTCACCACAGTTGAGAATATTGATATTGTTGACACTCCGCAAAATTACTGAGAGCGGTTCTCTTGTCAGTTTCTGGGGTCATTTAGTTTATAAATCCAATTGCAAAAATCCCCAGAGAAACGAGGGCCTGGTATTTACATTAGTGATTTGAAAGTTTGAAAACAAAGGCTATTTGTTTTCATTTTATAGTAGATGGCACAAGACGAAGAAAAGTTGGGAACGAGACTAGTGGATATCAACACTTTAAAAACGTCTCTGAGTTCTTGCTCCCATTGCCAGAAGGGTAAGTTTAAGTTACCTCCATGACTGTATAGGTGTGTTACAATAACCATATATGATATTTTTAGATAGGGAAGGGTTACATTTTTGCAAACGTTGGCCGTGGAAAGTATAGTTCAAAAGAAATAACTATTGGAGAGTAACATTTTTAAGATGTTCTTTTGATCCAACATGTAAAAAATGTAATTTCTAAATCACATATCATTTCTGCCACGTACAAGGGAAATTATAACCCACGCAAGCTAGAAAAGTACCCATAATGACACCCTTTCCTATAGAGTGCTTTCACTCACGTGATCAGTAACCTTGCTTTTCCACCGAAACAAAAGAAAACGTTAACATGATGATAGAGCTCAATTCCCGGAGGATTGATTGGGTACACCAACATGGCCGCCGTGACGTCACGTGTAAACACTCTTTGGGGTGTATGAGCACGAAATAATTCAACTGTGAAACATGGATAATCATCTATATAAACTCTATGGAGAACTTTGAAATTTCCTTCAACATAAACGTTTGACATGATGATGACGTTTGTTTATTTCAATGTCTTGCAGTGCATAGCACTGAATTATACCATGTAGCTGCATAAATACATATATACATATACAAAATAAATTGATTGCACGTAAATATGGTTCCAATAGTCAATGTAGCCCCAATCTTGTGCGTAACATAACACATAACATAATTTTTTTATTTCCTGCTCACCTTTCCTATATTTAGTATTTTTCAATGTATCATGCTTTGCAACCTAACATATGCAGTGTAACTCAATTTCCCATTTTTTAAGTGCATTAACTATCAATATTCTAAAAAATATTCCCAATTTGATTTCCAGCTCCCCTGTCCTTGCAGAATATTGTCAGTGAAGAAAAAAGAGGACTGAGTACATGTAGTTTGTTTATTGTAAAGTGCAACTGTTGTGGAAAGCTGAATAATGTCAACACTTCTGGCCATCACATAACTGGAAGCCGAGGGCCAAAATCTGATGACATCAACACAAGAGCAGTATGCTGGTATTGGTCTAACCCAGTTAAACAATTTTTTATCTGTGTTGAACATTCCATCAATAAACAGTGTTCTCTACAAAAGGCGGAAAAGAGAAATTGGTAATGCAGTTGAAGTAGTTGCCAGGGGCAGTTGCCCGAGTAATTTAAACCTAGAGAGAAAAATAGCACAAGCCAACTCCAAAACGACGAGATGGTGATGATGATTTGCCTGGTATAGCAGTGTCATATGACATGGGGTGGCAAAAAAGAGGAAAAGGCCACAACTCCCTAACAGGGCAAGGGGCTGCAATGGGTGTTGCCACAGGGAAAGAATTGTCCTATGCAACTAGATGCAAAACCTGCAGGTTCTGTGATGCTGGTAAAAAGGCAGGCAAAACTGTAAAAAATCATGATTGCAGGAAAAATCATGCTGCGTCTTCAAAATCCATGGAACGAGAAGTGGCATGCCAGCTCTGGTGCAGTGCACCTGATGCAGGAGTCAAATTTTCTACTGACATTGGAGATGATGACAGCACAACTCTGGCTGATATTCATACCAAAGTGCCATATGGTGTGGAAAAATGGACAGACATCATTCATGCCAAGAGGTCTCTCACCACACGCTTATACAACCTTAAAGACCGGTTCAAAAATCCAAACTGTTCCATTTTAAGTTTAAAAGTGATCAATTACTTTTCAAAATGTTTTAGCTATGCCATATCTCAAAATGTTGGTGAGCCTGAAAACTTGAGAGCAAACCTAAAGTGCATTGTGCCACATGCATTTGGTAATCATGCAATATGTGATATTTCCTGGTGTGTATTTAAGAAAAGTCCTGCCACTTACAAACACAGTGATTTACCCAATATGAGGGTTTGCAAGGTGAACCACTGCAAAGGGCTTTAAACGAGTATACCACCGATGTCGTTATGAGCAAGCGTTCTCCTGGTGCTAACTCTCAAAGAAATGAATGTTTAAACAGTATTATTGCTTCAAAAAACCCCAAAACTCGCTTCTATGGGGGAAGTGAAAGTAACGACTTCAGAGATGCATGTGCAGTTGCTCAAAAAAATATTGGCTACAACTATGTGAGTAGAGTGCTTGAAGTTCTTAACATTGAACCTGGGCATCTTTGTCAGTTACACGGTGACACAATGAAAAAAAAGGTTAACATGGACAGAAAAAGAAAGTCAGACAAGAAATTCAAGTAAAGAAGGAGTCAGTTGCATGGTCAAAAATCAGCTCAAGCACTTCGTAAAGAAGCTAAAGAAGGAACAACATATGGGAACTCAGTAGGTTTGAACTTAGATCATAGGATACAACAGCCTGCACTAACATCACTGATTGACTTAGATCGTTTGATGAAGTATATATCAGTCAGTGAGCTAGTGAAATATGAGAAATTGGTACCACCTTACTCAAACAAACCTAATCAACTTACTCTTTCGTATGATCCTTCCAAATTCTACAAGTTTGTTGTATTTGATACAGAGACATCCTGTACCGGTAAAAATGCAGAGCTTTGTCAGTTGTCAGCTATTGATGAAACAGGAGTTAAAATTTTCTCTGAGTAAATTCTGCCATTAGGAACCGTAAGTTATGCAGCTTCACGTGTTAATAAACTATCTGTAAGAACCATCAATGGAGAGAGGAGCCTTTGCAAGGAAAATCAACCAGTTGATACCATGCATATCACTTGAGCAAGTACTTCAGAGGTTTCTGGCCTTCCTTGTCAATGTTAAACGGGGACTAAATAGGGAGGCTCTCACTATTCTGATTGAACATAATTCCTCGATATTTGACACACCAATACTTCTCCGGAAAAGCAATGCAGAATTCCATTCCAAGCTAAAAGAACTGAATGTTAATTTTGCCGACAGTCAAATTCTTGTCAAACACCTTATAAAAGAAAACCACCCAGCACTTCAGCTTTCATCAGGCAATTTTTGCCAATCAAACCAGTCTTCTCTTTATTCGCATCTCTTTCAAGAAGAATTTGAAGCGCATGATTCTGTAAACGCTCTACATAAAATTCTTTTCACGACATCACTCCAACTGAGCAAAGAAAAAGTTGTAAATTACTCCTCAATCATAAACGTTTCTCAAGCAGTCGACAGCATGTTGTACTTTGATGGACGTCAAGAAATCCTTCAGACCTTCAACGGGAAGCTGTTCAACTCCGACGGCGATAATGGAGTCATCAAACAATCTATGGCCTTGAACATTGCTGGAACTCATCATCATCATCGTATTTCCCACTGGGCACATGTCTGGCCTTGGGGCACTCCTGGTGGGGTTAGATTTACATCCACCGGTCGCATCAGATCTGTTTTTGTCATCATACTTTGTCTTGCGTCCTTGTATCAAACAATAATTGTTTCTGCATCGCCCTGTTCCCTAGTCTACAGATGTGTCCCAGATATTTGATATGGTGACGTTGGCAAAAGGTGTGGATGGGGAGTGTGTTAGTTATCTCCCTCAATTATCGTTTGAGATCCTGTACCTCCAGTCTACCTCTTCATCAGTTGTTGTTTGCCTTTCCTTGTTTGTGGGTGTATTTATGGGTTGGTACCACCCTTCACCATTTTCCACAAAAAAACCATTCCAAATCACTTTGATTGTATTGAGCTCCTTCTCTGTTAGTGAACATGCTTGGATGCTGTAAAGGAGCCGGGAACGCACACACGTCAGAAATCTAACTCGGGTCGACAGCTTGATTTTTTGGTAAGCCGCTCCAGTCCTTGCATATAGGAAACGACATGATTTCTTTTCGTCGTTAGTAATAGTGTACCCAAGATACTTAAAAGTTCGTACGTTCTTGATTATGTTATCACCAATGGTAATCAGACTTTCTTGGCTCTTTATTTCCTCATCTAAATTAAAAGTCACCTACATTGGAGCCCAACTGGGCTCTCGTATTCTGACCTTTGTGAATTATATATGAAGTTCGGTAAAAAAGTCTTGCTGGACATCTTAAGCATGGCCTCCCTCACAGTCCCATTCGAAGCGATCTCGTGTTACGCAAACAAAACGAATTCTAGGTGCCCGATTGCTTATCTCTTTTAGAGGGAAATCCCTCGTGAAGAATGAATAAGCCACCAACCTCATGAGATAGCGTGTTATCACCGCAATCGTGGAACAATTCCTACAGAAGAATGAATACCGTCTTGCCTTTGTCTCTAAGTTACTGCTAAGTTGTGAGGATGAATTGGAAAATGAAACGAGACTTACCTGTAAGTTGAAGTTTGATTGAGATTCTATCACATGACATCAGAAGGTGAGAGATCACATGAGATAGCACAGCGCTTGCGCAAGTCATAACTAAAAGAAAGCCACGCACAGGGTGCATCTAAAATAGTAGGCAGGCTGGAAAAGCCAAGTGTAAGAAGAGACCGGCAACCAAGAGAGGGTGGGTGTGATAGTGGAGGGCATGTGATCTCTCGCCTTCTGATGTCATGTGATAGAATCTCAATCAAACTTCATCTTACAGGTAAGTCTCGTTTAATTTTCCAATTCTATCACATGACCAGAAGGCAGAGGATACCATGAGACTTTAAAGCGTAGATGCACCCATACGACATGCACTCGAACAAGAGGAATGAAATCCACACAAAAGTAAGAGGGTGAGCATAAACAAGGATAACCATGTTTGTCATATATTGTCTAACAGTAACAATATGAGCAACGTAGCACATGCACTATTCCAAAAAACATATCAAAGCTTTCACTGGTGAAGGATAGCGGAAGCAAGGCTGTTTCCTTGAATAACCGGTTTGTTGTAATATTTACAGAAGGTCTCGGCAGACTTCCAGCCTGCCTTTGTCATGATCTCATGGACAGGGACGTGCTTTTCATTAGCTTTGGAAACAGATGCTGACCTAGTGCTATGAGCCGTGAACACCTTTGTATCAATACCACAAAATCTAAGAGTGTCCTTAGTCCACCTAGAGACCGTGTCCCTAGATACAGGTTTATGGGGCCTAACATAACTAATAAACAGTTTTGTTTCGTTATTGCGCAAAGCCTTGGTCTTGTTGATGTATGCTTTCAGACAAGTAAAAGGGCAAATTGTACTGTCTGGCTCAAAGGCAGCAGTGTCAATCCTCGTATGTGGGTTTCTGGGGGTACTGGTCTTGACATGCTCAGCGACGTCAAAGGAATAATTATCCTCCTCCATGGTAAGATGCTGTAGATCTAGGTAGTGTATCAATTGCCCTCGTTGACTCAAAACTAATAGAATTAGCATAAGGACCTTGTGCGTTAAATCCTTTAAAGACAATTTTTCATTGGGGTATAAAGAAGATAAATGTTTTAAAACCACTGAAACATCCCAGTTTTTGTAATATTTAGGTTTGGGTCTACGCGATTCGAAGACCCCTTTCATAAACCGTGTAACAATATGGTTGCTACCAAAGCTTCCCTCCCTGTCTATCGTAACAATGGTAGATGAGGCAGAGCAAGCAATATTAAGGGTTGAGTAGCTAAGCCCTTGATTAAATAGCCCCAAGATAAATTGAAGGGCGTCGCTTAGTGGTGGTGAATAACAATTAATTTTTCGTTCACGACAAAATGCCATCCATTTTTTAACGTATGTGGCATACTGCTTTTTAGTGCCTTTCCTCCAAGGATGCCATGAGAATGTCGGTAACCTCCTCTGGAAAATGGACAGGACATACCATCAGATGAAGATTCCTGTGTAGTGGATGTGGGCCACTGCGGGAGGGGTGGTGTAGAAGATTTGGTTGTGGAAGCAGGATCCAGGGCTGGTCGCACAAATGTCGTAGGAGGACTGGAAACCACGTTTGAGTTGGCCAAAGCGGGGCGATTAGTACACACTGTGCTCGGTCTTGACTGATCTTCTGAAGGCATCTTGGAAGAAGGCTAAAGGGTGGAAAAGCATAAAATTTGTGCCCATTCCAATTCATAGTAAATGCGTCTATGTGTACACTGTTAGGTCTGCTTGCCACGAGCAGTAACTACTGATCTGATCAAGTCGAAATCGAGGCCGGGGTGGCGCAACAGGATCCTGTCAAACGAGTCTTTGTTGAACATCCACTTGTGATTATCTGAGACCACGCGTGATTTCTCATCAGCCTCAGTGTTCAGTCGATCAGGTATGTGCACAGCTGAGGGCCAAATATTTCGTAATATGCACCATTCCCAAATTTGAACAGCTAGCTGGTTTGGATTTTGAGCCCCCCATATTGTTGATATAAGCGAGGGCTGTGGTATTGTTGATCTGAATTTGGATGTGGCAGTTGTTCATATGGCTACAAAAACACTTAAACGCAAAAAAGGCTGCAAGTAATTCCAATATGTTTATATGGTATTCAGTGTACGAAGGGGTCTATCTCCCCCGTCTTCTGAATGCCAAAAACAGCTCCCCACCCCAATGTTGATGCGTCTGACTGATTTGAAGTGCTGGGGTGGTCGCGTAGGATATCTCGTTTGAGAGTTACGGCATTATCACGCCACCACTGAATTTCTATTTGAGCGGGAGGGGATAATTGCATTTTCCCCCCGTAATCGCCCTTGTTTGCTATGAGTGCGAGATATTTATCCCGCTCTAGGTGGCGGTAGTAAAATGGTCCATACTGAGCACCAGGAAAGTTGGACACCAGAATACCAATAACCTCTGCGACCTGTCTAATTGTGGGCATTTATGTTTTTAAGAGCGTAGAGCAGACAGACAGAAACCGTTGAACTTTTTCCCCTGTAAGCGTAACTTGCATAGCAATAGAATCCAGTACAAACCCTAAGAAAGTTAATTTCTGAGAGGGTATGAAAACCGATTGGTCTGGATGGATATGAAACCCTAATTTGGTAAACAGCATGATGGTGTCGATGACATTTTTATGACATTCCGCGTAGGTGTCGCCTTGTAGATAAGAATCGTCAATATACCCTGAATTGAGATGTCCCATGCTCCGGAGGGTGGTATACACAGGTTTCAATAGTTTAGTAAATATGCACGGGGCACTAGCTAAGCCATTAGGTAAACAGGTATATTTGTAGAAAACACCGTCAAAACAGAACTTTAAGTATTTCTGGTGAGATGGGTGGATAGGAACGGTATAATACGCGTCCTTAAGTCCACCGAAGCCGTAAAACAACCTGGTCTCATCATGTTTACAGCAGCCTCTAGAGTATCCATTTTAAAACGATGGTAAGCTATAATTTCGTTACACGCTTTGAGATTAAGAATGGTACGGTGCGTGCCATCTTTTTTCGGTCATAACAATATTGTGGAAATAAATTCCCCCGTTTCCTGTGCCGCCGGAATAATGACCCCTTAAGCGAGAAGTTTGTCAATTTCAGCGTTGACAATTGAATGTTGACTACTGTTAAAGATACCAGGTCTGCCATAATGTTGCATGGGTGCAACACTGTTTTTAAATTCAAGTTTAACTCCAGTAACAATCTGAAGAATAGTAGGGTCAGTTGTGATCGCTTCTCACTGCGGCAAAAAATGCTTGAGCTCTCTGGCTTGGAAACTAGCTTGTGATTTTACCAAGCTATATACAATGTCAATAGACAAAGATGTCATGTTTGCATTACATACCTCAGACACATTCATTGGCGCTGGCTGGTTTCGCGGTCCTTTTTCTTTCTCGGCGGCTTTGAGAAGCGACTTTTGCCTAAAAAATCAGAGGATTTTCCTCTAGGGTAAGGCTGGAATCTTCGCTGGCTCTAGCCATATGTTGAGCGCCCAGCGTAATTATCGCCACGGGAATTCCCGGAATGTTGAGGGCGAACCCTTTTCGTCAACTTATTGGCCTCTGTGATATCCTTCGCGAGTTTTGACAAATCTCCGAACAGGTACTCTGAGGTACCATCAACAGTGGACAGGTTGCATAAAGTGGCCTAGTCTTTATGCATCTCTTTCTTCATGGCCAGGCGTCGGGAGTGATTCACCTCGTGGTTGTATTTAAGGTGCCATTGCAACAGCATCTGTCAACAAGGTGATCAGTTCTTTTTCTTAGCTGTATTTTCCCAGCGCCAAATCAGCGGCTTTTGTCATGGCTGTAATGGCGTCGATAAGAGTGTTTTGTCCCTTCTGCGATCGTACATCTTGAGCCTTCATGGTAGTCGAAAGCTGGCTCCAGATTGAGGGGTTCACTTTCGAGGTTCGTAAACCCTTGACATTCTCTGGACGAGGATATTTGTCCAGTTTAACCTTGAGCTTCTCGTCCCCCACCTTTTCTGACAAAAGATTATTAAAAATAGCCGCCAGACCTTCGTGAAGGGGCGGAGAAGTCTTCTCGCTTACTGTTAAGTCCTGCGCGAGTTCCTTCCCCCTGGCATAGCCTCGTTATAAGCACCTTTGCTCGCAGAGGTGAGGAGCGCGGATAAATCCGCATCCATGTCCGCAGATTTGGCGGGCCTGTCATTAGAGGTGGCTTCACCGTCCTCATCGGAGTCGTCGTACCCGTTCAGGAGCACTGAGCTTACATTCTCGTTCAAGTTCGTCAGCTGGTTCAGAACTGGAGCCATGGCAGCTTTGAACATATCCGCGAAAGCGTTTGCTGAAGGTATCTTATGGGCGCCTCTGTTCATTGACGTTTCAGGAGCGCGCTCGTCAGTTGTGTGGTCTTTGTGATCGGACATAATCA
>NC_090884.1:18619291-18629291 GCF_036669925.1 Montipora capricornis | reverse complement strand
AAAACACCATGTATTCCTTCTTTTTGGCAGTTGCCTGATGATTGCTTCATGAGAAGCATGAAACTCGGGGCAGCAAATAAATGTTTTTGACCTAGTTCAAGTCTTACCACATTTTGACGTCTTCTGTGATCTATTACTGAACAGATCCACGGTAACATGGAATCTATTTGTTTTATATAATAAAGAATTAAACTTTATTCCCATGAAAGCTGATGGTGACGTCAATCGTGCGTCTGTCCTCTAATAGATCATAGCCAAGAACCAATCAAAATCCGTGAATAACTTGGGTTATTGTATATATATATATATAGCTCTTTGGCATATAGCTCTTTATGATCTAGCTCTAGCTAGATCATAAAGAGCTCTAGCTATCTCTTTATGATATAGCTCTGACATAGCTCTGATGAGGCCCAGAAGGCCGAAACAGTACTGTCTGCAGTTAGTTATATATATATATACATAAGTTGAAGGATTAAAGAGGACGCATCGATTCTCTGTTACTCTGAGTTTCGCGCCTAAGCGCTTGTCAGACAGAACTTAGACAGAACTTAGAACGAGCGCTTAGGCGCGAAACTTAGAGTAACAGAGAATCGATGCGTCCTTTTTAATCCTTCAACTTATGTATACTTAGCTCTGCTACCACAGCGTTGAGGACTTTACGCCAAGGTTGACTCGACCTCCACATTTATATATATATATATATATATATTAATTTGTGTATAATAGTGAAGCTATAACACAAAATCAGTGCACATCTCGGTACACAAAAGTTATTGAACGTCTCGGTACGAATTTAACCACACTTACTCCCAATGAGGCCCACTTTCCTACTTTCAAAGCACCCATCCAGATTTTCGTCAGTAGAGTTTGACAACATGCATGAGCCACAAACTCTTCATGTCGTGAACCAACCGCAATCGATAGACAACATTGGTCTCCCCAATTATCCAAGTTGTAGGTCAGAAGTTGTTGTGCCAAATCCTCATTTGTGCGGTAACACTCGTCCAGTAAGCCCAATGCAATAGACAGAAACGCCCTGAAATACAAATAGATGCTTGTTAGACTGCTTTCTTGCTGACTGTATTTGTTGTACACGCCTAATATTTTTTAAGAACTTTTTTATGGTAGACCATGCTTTCCTGAACAACTCGGAAGATAATTTCAACGGACATTTAAGGAATTAAAATTCGGTGTATTTTAAAGAAGCCCTGTAAAGTGTATAAAGGATACCAACACAACTATGCTTAACGTGACCAACAGCCGTACGTGTTTACTAAATTAATAAAATAATTTTCATAAAAAGAAAGAGGTCGACTCGTATAACATCGGCTTGCTAAAACGAATCACAATATCAAGAAAATCAGCTAAAAATAAGCCTACCGGGAATGCGCAAGAAGTTCGTCGCACATATCTACTTTCAGTTCGTCTTTAGCAGTCTCGTCCGCCAAGGATTTGAACAGTTTTCCCGCCACTAGAGCCTTAGCCAAGGTCTCATCACCGCGTTCCCATACAAACAGCGCCATGCTGTGAAGATTGGACAGCACGGCCCAGATTAGCAATTCACTATATGGCAATTTGAATCCAATGCCGAAGTAGCTGTCGTCTCTGGTAGTCATGAACATTTTCATGTTTGCCATGCCAATGCCCTAAAAAACATGATATTGTATTCTGATTAACTCAACAAGCGATTACATTGTAGATTACGTTACATACGCATGAAATATGCATCGTCGAAGGATCTCCCCTTTGGTCACCTCAACTGTTTACTGTGTATATATATAGGTTGATCGGCTTCACGATCACGCTCTTTCGAGAAGGCAATTTTAAGAGCCTCTGACTGTAAATATCGCGAATCTGCCGACGGCTGCAAAATTTCATATTTTATCTTATTTTAATTTAAATAAGGGACCCCTTTGGTGAACTACTTTCAAAAATTACATTAAAAAGTTTTAGCGCGCTTTACTTTTTCCGAAAAATCCAAAAGTTCGAAATTTGCCTCGACGGCCGCTGGTCCCTTGGCAAAACATTGCAAACTTCTGCAACTTTGGCGATTTCATACGCGAGAACGTGGAGCTTTTGCGGTTTGATATTTTGTGTTTTGGTAAAAGGTCCTTTAATCTTTTCAAAATTATAAAATTAATGTAATGTTGTTACGTTCAAGTTAGCATAATGACCCGTTGAAATAATGTACTTTGTATCTTTTTGGCTGAGGTGAAATAATGGTCAACTTTAAAGGTCTATAAAGATCTTAGAATATATATTCAATAATAATATACATGAAAAAATTACTCTATTCTGATGGCTGAGAGCAATGCAGTTCAAGTATAACACAACAAGGGGGAACGAAATGATAAATGAAATGAATCATATACTGAACTGCAACGCAATTTTAGCGAACGAAATGATAAATGAAACTGAAGTGCGGATATGACCATAACTGCGAGGATCATAGTTCCACTTGATTTCATATCCGCAGTTCAGTGTATGATTCATTTCATATATCATTTCATTCGTTGATTCATTCCTCAAGGGAAAATTAGGACCCACAAATGAGCAGCTCCCAACGTTCAGTAATGTAACTAGGAGCCTGGCCATTAAGCGCTTTATAGGTCAGAAGTAGTATCTTATAGTTAATGCGCTGGTTAACTGGAAGCCAGTGCAGCTGCTTTAGGACAGGCGTAATGTGGTCATATTTCTTGGTAAGAGAAATAATGAGGGCCGCAGCATTCTGGACATTTTGTAAGCGATCTATTAGAAAGGTGGGTAGCCTATACAATAGTGAGTTGGCGCTATCAAGCTTAGAGGTAATGAATGCGTGAACCAGCTTTTCAGTGTCTGCTGGAGATAAACAGTCTCTTATCTTACTAATGTTCCTGAGGTGGAAAAAACAGGCCTTGCAGGTATTGGTAACATGCTTACATGTATCTAGTGACGTGCTCATCGAAGATAACTCCAATGTTCCTTGCAGAAGGAAATGGCTTGATCCGTTCACCAGACACATCGATGTATTCTATTGATGGGGGTGGGCGGTGTCGTGCGCTTAGGACCAGTAACTCCGTTTTACCTCTATTCAGTTTAAGATTATTGCTTACTATCCACGAGTCGATTTCAGAAACAAACGTTTCTATCTCAGCTATGGAACCGGCTTGTTCAGTGGGGGTGGGCTTAAATGAGAGTGTCATCGGCGTAGAGATGGTGGTTGAGTCCATGCCGTCTAATTATGTCCCCGATGGGCGACGTGTATAGCAAGTACAGAATCGTCCCTAAAATTGTTCCCTCGGGAACACTATAGCGGAGTTCTTTCACTTTTGATTTGATTCCATAAATCATCACAAACTGCTTCCGACCTTGAATATAGGATCAGAACCATTTTAGCGCATTTCCTTTCACACCGTAGCGTTTTGACATTCTTTCCAGGAGCAACTCATGGTCGACGGTGTCAAACGCTGCAGACATGTACAACAGCAGCAGGACAACGCATTTCTGATTGTCTATTTCATGGAGAATGTCATTTTGCACCTTCAAAAAAGCAGTCTCTGTGCTGTGAAAGCATTTATACGCTGACTGAAAAGATTCCTCCAGATCATTATCACGTAGGTAATCACTCAATTAACAAGATACTGCCGTTTCAATTATCTTTGATACAACCTTCAGATTTGAGACAGGTCTGAAATTTGGATAATCCTCAGAAATCTAGGTTGTCCTTCTTCAGCTTCGGTTTAATCATTGCTTCCTTCAGTGTAGCGAGAATATAAGCTGATTAGAGCGACATGTTAACCATGTTAGTGAGAATGGGTAGAAGAGCCGATTTGCATTCCTTGAGAATAGATGCTGGTATAGGGTCAAGATCACAAGATTTTTTACCGATTTTGTCCACAAAACGTTCAACCTCTCTTGCTGACATCACTCTGAACTCTGTGAATTCGACATGACATGGCTGTTCACTTGCTCCACAAGAGTGGATAGTGGAGGTCATTTCATTAGATAGCTCCGTTCTTATGGTTGCTATCTTCTTGTCAAAGAAGTCGCATCGGCGAAATTATTCGTAACCTCGATCGTTGAAGGCACAGTCGGATAGCGTTTCTCTACTTTGTGATGTAGCAACTTGTCGACTGCGTTAAAAAGTATTTTTGGATCTAGTGCATTTTCTGATATAATAGATGAACAATACGAAGCCTTCGTATTTTGGTCACTGGTCAACATACATCTGTCTGTCGACACACAGTCTTGACGCTCTCCAGCGGCGCTCCAGCTTCCGACGCTTTCTCTTGGCATCACCAATACCCTCATGGTACCATGGTGCCGATGGGCGGAGAATTATCACGCGTCGTCTCAGAGGCGCATGCTTTTCAAGTGTTTCTTTCAATGTGTTTTCGTATTGTTCAGTAAGGCTCAAAAGATCGAGGGTGTTAGTTGTCAGAAGGTTGGACTGCTTTAGATCATCGTTAAAGCTATTCATATTTACAGAGTGCAGTTTACGATAACTAATTTCCTTTCGTTCCAGAGGTGGTTTCTTCAGGTGAAGCTTACAGTACACAGCGGAGTGATCAGACAGCATTGAATCTTGTTTTTCAGTGCAAATAACTAACTCGTCCACGGCTCTGGTTATGATCAGGTCTAAGGTATGGCCCTTCTTATGGGTGGGTCCATTAACATGCTGGACTAGACTAAACAATTCTAGGACCTTGTTAAATTTGACAGTATCCAAGCTTCTAGTGTCATCCATGTGATAGTTGAAGTCCCCCACTATTAGCAGGTTTCCAGGGGAAACAACTAACTGCTCTGTGAGGGTGCCAAATTCTTCGTAGAATAGAGCACTATTTAGTTGATTTGCCTTAGATGGAGGTGGTCTGTAAATGATTACAATTCTTGTAGATCCAGTGGAGCATGAACAACGTCCAAATTTTCCTTGGGTTTCTCTCGTAACTTTTTGTGTTTCTTTATTACGAGACCAACTCCTCCTCTTCGTGAGTTTTTCCGTGGACATGGTAGAAGCAGTATCCAGTGGGGCAAACTTCGGCAATGGAAAAATCATAGTTTTCATTTTCTCGTAGCCATGTCTCAGTCACTGCAAATATATCTACGTTATTTCCAACTGCATTATCTTTAATCGCAAGCTCCTTCTTATTGATCGATCGGGTGTTCAACAAGCAAAATTCAATGGATATAAAGCCATTTTGCAGTTTTTGGTTTGAGCATCTTAAATTGATAAGATTTTGCCGATTCACTCCCCTGAGACAGCAACTTTTAAAACCGGGAGTGACATGTGTGACACAGCGGTGGGCTGTGATGCATGGTTGCGTTTGGCTTGTGATGAAACAACGACCGGTATTGTTCTGTCCATAGAAGGCCCCGGGTTGAGCTTGAACGTCAGATCACCAATTAATTCCATATTGAATGCGGCGGAGCTGTTAGGATAATAGAAACATGATCTTTTGTGACTCTTCATCCTACGCCGCTTTGGTAAATTTCTGTGCAGAAAAGAATAAGCGATTGCATAATCAGTGTCTGTCCAGCCGCGTGGTATGCATGTTGTGAACAATACATCTTTGTTTGGGTAATGACATGTACTGTGAAATAGGATTCCAGCAACTTTATAAGTCAACCGAAGGTGCAGTTGTGGATAGGAAAAATCCCTTCTAATAGGTAGAAGATTCAGCCATGAGTCGCATTTTCCAGGCCAGTTTGTTATAGCTTCTGTACCGTCTCCCATTTAAAAATGGGTGGTTGGTGCAGCAAAGAACGAACCAAAGGAGAAAGAGTGCGCAGCGATCACACATACGTCTTAACCTCATTACTATGCAACATACATAGTAATGAGAAACAGAGAAATGATCTTGTGATTGGGGGTACCATCTTTGAACACAAAGAGATCCATAAGTCAAGATGGATCTCCCCATATGGGAACGTCAAGAACCAAATAGACTATGTTTTGATAAATAGTCACTGGAAGCACTCTCTTCATAACGTCACCGTAAAGAGGGGCGCCGATGTTGGAAGCAACCACCACCTTCTTCTAGCAACTGTCAAACTACAGCTAAGACGAAATCCCATCAAGATGAAAGAGAAGGGGCAAAGGTACAACAATGCTAGGTTGAGAAACCCACATGTCAGCAAGAATTTCTCTATAGATAACTCTGGTCGAATTCTGGGGAAGTCAAAAAAACTGTTTTAATGCAAGATGTCTAAAATAACTATATCCCCTTTAAACGTGAGAGGTTTGGCTAACAACGATAAACGAAGAGAAATATTCCAGTGGCTTAAAAAGAAACAATTTTCAATTTACATGTTGCAAGAGGCTCATTGTACAAAGAATTCCTTTGGGCTTTGGGCGGCTGCTACACAGGCTTTGGGAGGCTGCTACACAGCCTTATTTAACGGCATGGCAAGTAACAAAGCTGGCGTCGCTATTCTTTTTAATAACAATTTTTGTTTCAAAATCTTGAAACAATTCTGTGACAAAGAAGGAAGATATATCATTATTGATCTGGAAGTCGGTGAGCTGATCTTAACATTTATGCTCCAAATAAGGACGATCCGTATTTTTTTGAAGCTGCCTTTAAGGAAATTTTGTCTTTCAGATGTGATGAAATTATTTTTGGCGGTGATTTCAATCTTGTTTTGGACATTTTAAAAGACAAAAAGGGAGGATCACCATTTACGCATTCGAATTCCTTAAAGGTGCTGAAATCTTTTCAAGATAACTTAGATTTAACGGACATATGGAGAGATTTGAATCCGGAGGATAAAAGATTTACTTGGAGACAGAACAAGCCCGAAGTACATTGTCGTTAGGACTTCTTTCTGGTAAGTGCAAGCATTGCCGGCAGGGTTTCTAAAGCTGATATTCTTCCGGGCTATAAAATAGACCACTCTCTTTGTACAATGGAAGTGAACTATCACTCGAATAAAAGAGGACCAGGTTTTTGGAAATTAAATTCGGCGCTTTTGAGTGAAAATGAGTATATAAATGCCGTTAAGGCGACAATTGCTCAAACGTTAACACAATATGAAAATGACGCTGAGGTAGATGAAGTATTATTACGGCTTTGATTTTAGATGGCTCTTTAAAATCACTGCAACGTTCTCTCTACATGCTAGAAAGATTTGGTGAGATCTAAGGTTTAAGAGTTAACTGGGAAAAAACAGAAGTTCTTTGGATAGCTGTAAAAAATAAGTATGAGGTTCTAAGTAACATCTACAAGTACAAAGAGGGATTACGTTTTTGCAAACGTTGGCCGTGAAGCACTTATATTTGAACAGACTTAACTGATTAGAGTGTAATGTGAAGTGCTAAGTATCTACCCCATATGAACCATGTGAGCGTTGCCCTACTAATGGAAATGGGCCCACACAAGGACAGGGAAAAACTCTGACCAGGGTGGGAATTGAACCCACAACCTTCGGGTTAGATCACCGCTGCTCTACCGACTGAGCTACAAGGTCAGATGGGAGCAGGCCGTGGGAAATGACGATGTTAAAGTCACGGCAATGAACATGTAAAAGTACAAGGCGGGATTTGCAAACGTTGGCCGAAGGAGAGCTACTTGCATGCATGCGAATGTGTGCTAAGGGAAGAAAAGGAAAAGAGATAAGAACTGGATAAGTGCAGAGACTTGGTCCCTAACCGACAAGCGTAGAGATATCAAGGAAAAGAAAGGGTCTGCAAGATCACAGAGACTAATCGACAAAACTATCAGCCGAGTACTCATTGGCTAATAGAGAAGTTAGAAAAAATTTACGGAAGGACAAGAGAATGCAGAGTGAGAACTTAGCCTCCCAAGCGGGTTGGTGTTAGCGTGTGTCACCTTACTTTTATTGTTGCTTATCTTGGAACTGAATTCATCAGTACTATGGCGACTGTCCAAACTAAATTAATGCCTTTCAGATGATGGGCTTTTTGTGTAAAATGGATGTCCAGTCATGAGCTGCTTTATTTGACTGTAAAATTGCAGTCGAGTAAGTGAATTGCTACGCTTTAGTTTTTAATTGGTAATTTTTGCTGTTTTTTTAACTGAAGAGAGAGGGTGTACAGATTATCAGTCAAACGGAAAATGTTGGGAAAGAGATTTCCCGTGACCGGCATGGACATAGCTAGTATGTACACGTTAGACATGAAACGTGCAAACTCAATAACATACATTCAAATTTTGTAAAAGGCAGAGCTTACAAACTTAGCGCAATGCTGTGAAACACAATAAGCTCCTCGTTCACTTAATAAAATGGCTGATACTTGAATAAAATTGAAATAAATATAAGTTTCTCACTTAACAATATGAACAGGTTAAAAACTTTTTTAGAGGGTTACAGCCCTAAAATCTGCAATAAATACACTTGTTCATATTAAGTGAAACCATTTTAATATATAGATTTAGCCAAGCCTGAAAGCGGAGCTCCCTGGTTATTTAATCTTACTGCCTGTAGGGTTAGTGAAAATAAAAGGTCTCGAATTGTCCGCGTTTTGATGTTTCCGGTTGCTGCCCCGGGGAAAGGGGGGGGAGGGGGGGTACTGCCATATATGGATTTTATAGATATGTGCCGCTGTGAAGGGTATGGTTTTCAAACAGTTTACTCTAGGATAGAGTATATAAATCATAGCCTTTCGGTCTAGAATAGGGTATCATTTTTCACGAAACTGACCAGTCGGATGAAGATTTTATCAAGACTAAGGAAACCAGAAATTCCCACTCAAGAAAAAATCAAATCGGCAAAGTTTAAGTTTACGTAACTCAGCTTCAACAGTGTCAATAAATGGCTATCATGAAACACCTCTGGATAGTATTAACTGTCAAGAATCGGAATTTAGACGGAAATCGGTGGGAGTTTACTCAAGTATAGGGTAGCTAAATTCAGCTGAACTACGTAGCTCTGGTATAGGCTAAGGATTCCACGGTCCCAGCGGCACATCCCCACCCAGAAATTCCTAAAGTGTCCCCCCGGGGTTGCTGCTTTAATAATTAAATCACTTTCTTTGCTTTCTTCTGTAAAAAATTTCAACGCGTAACTAGTGAATTCCATGGTAAATTTTATGCTAAAAACCGATATCGCATGAATCACAAAGCAATGACGCATGAATCACAAAGCAATGAGTGTAATATCAGTTTTTCGAGTGAAATTTACTTTGGAATTCACCAGTTTGGCAATTATTTTTTGCTGAACCGCACGAGTTTTGAAAGAAAACAAGCACACCCTCAGTGAGTGAATGGAAAGGAAAAAAGCCATTTCAGAGTTAACTGTCAATACCCAGCGAATAGGAATTACGCTAAAATTAGAAACCATAAAAAAACCTTGTCAGTTTAAGGTCAAAAAAAGAGTTGATGATGTACTTTATTCCACTTTATCTCTGAAAACGAGATCATTCACATTCTGATTTATTTTATTGAAACACGCCAAGAATAGACGAACTTCAAGCAAGATCCGCTTCAACACTAAATTACATATCCCTCCGATTCTTGACTTGAATAACTGCGTAGCCGCCAGTGTGGACCACAGCTATCATGATATGTCAAACTGGATTGAAACCAGCGAAAAATGCAGAAAAAAAACATTTTCCAAACTGGTTTCCACCTAAACACGAATAGCATTGACTGTGTAAGAACTATAGTTGACGTATCATCATAGCCGTGTAGCCGTGTCGAGCCAAAGAAAGCGCGCGAAAAATGAAGCCTCTCTTATTTTTAGGTGGGTTAACCTAGGTTTAACCTGCACTCCAATCGAAAACTAGTACCTGGTCATCGGTCAACTTCAAAAAACCTCGGCGAGCTCTAAGGTTGAGCCCGCGATATGGTCACGTGATACTGGTCAGTAGATACCTTGTTTCGAGGCGTCAATTGATCAAAAGATGGATGTCCAATGTCAAAGATGTATGCTGTAAACTAGCATGATACTGGTCACATTGGCACACATGGAGGGGTGGACAGACGTATGACAGTCATGACGTCATGGTTATAAAACCAATTTTTCTCGCATCGATGGTGCTCCGTGCGCGCGCGTGGACCTC
>NC_090884.1:18604291-18609291 GCF_036669925.1 Montipora capricornis | reverse complement strand
ACAGATAGACCCTCAGTTGCTCTTTTGCCCACTTGATGTCTAGCGCATACTTTTTAGTCTGACTTTACCCCTTTTCAGTTTCTGTCATTGTACGGTTGATGAAGTGTACCGGTTGAATACCTTTGCATGTTTTTTGGAGCAGGGCTGCTGATAGACCTTGGTTGAAGCTTGCATCTGTGCGCAGGATATAGTAGGTCTGAACGGGTCGAAAAATGCCACTGTCTTATCGTCTGAGATGATGTCTTATATCTTTCTGAATGCCTTCCCCTCTTCTTTGCTCCATTTGAATTTCGTTTCCTTCTGGGTAAGCTGGTAAAGTGGTGCTGCTATGGCTGTAGTTGCTGATATAGTTGTCCAGGTATTCTGCCATTCCAATAAAGCACTGAGCGGCTTCTTTGTTCTCTGGTTGTCTGCATTCCTTGATTGCCCTCACTTTATCTGGTAACGGTTTCAATCACTCTTTGGTGAAGACATGTCCAAAGAACTCTCTCTATCTAAAAGTCACTTCACTATTTCTTGCTCGCTGGAGGACGGTTCTCAACAAGTCTTTGTGCTGTGCTTCATCTCCCCCTCCGAGAAGTATATTATCCCTTCTCTTTGGATCAGGCAGTGTGGTATGCTTCCGAAGATTCTGAACATCGCTTCATCAAAATTAATACATCTTGTGAAGATTTAGCTCCAAATGTCAATCTCTTGGGTCTGTAGTTTTCCCCAGAGCATACTGAAGGTTGCTACTTGTCTCATGGTAGGGTTTAGTGTCGGATGGAGGTAACGTTCTATAACGCCCAGCTTCGTGAAGATCTTGCAGTCATGTAGGCGAAGGATAAAATCTTCAGCTCTCTGTGACTGTACTCTTCGTTTCATGGCTTCATTTGGGCCTCTAATTTTTCATTCTTCATCTCCACATATTTGGGTTTGGGTTGTACAACCAGGGGTGAGCATCACGTCATGGGTTCTTCATCTAGGACCTTCTCAAAGATGTTCTCCTTCACTCCTTGCTCCAGCCATTCTTTCAGGGGTCTCTGTAGGTGGTATGGGACTAGGCGTGGTTTCTGGGCTACAGGTACTGTTTCCGTGTTTTCTTGACCGCCGTAAATCTTGAGAGCGCTCGTTTTATCTTTAACATCTTTGATTTTAAAACATATTGTTTCTTCTTCGAAATCATCAACTTCTAAGGGAGTATCTGGAATCTTGAATGTGTTAATACGAAGTGTTTTGCCCACGGTAGAGACTCGAATTTCTGCTGAGCCACTTGTGGTGGACGTTCCTTGGGTTGACATAACTTTCTCTTAGAACGAGGTCGATGGCGCAATGTACTGTATGCTGTTTGGAATTGCGATGATTGTTCACTATCTTTCTCGCTTCTTCTCTAGCTTAAATCTTCTCGAAGGCTAGCTTTTCCTATCCGCTATTGATTCTCTTTTATCTTCTTCGTAGTTTTTGCTTCTTGCCGCGTGTCATCGTCTCCTTGCCGCCAATGTGATAACCCCGCATGGGACATGCAAGGTCACTTGCTATTCACTGACTGTTGCTTTTTCTCCAACGGAAAACCACAGAGGTGTTGTGCGTATACTTCGAACAAGACAGCAACAAAGGAACGTCTGCTACAGTACAGCCCAAAAATAATGCACGTGCAAGAAGTGGCGCAAGAAGTTCTTACGCCGCAAGAACACGCAAGCGGTCAAAATAAGTTAAATTGCGGTTTATCCGCAAGAACATTCAAAGCGCAAGAAGATAGAAAGCTTGAAGTTACGAGCTTAACCGCAAGACGCAAAAAGCGCAAGAAGTTAGCGGGTTGAACTGCAAGAGTAGTCAGTGTTGCTTCTCTGAGGTGATTACGGATTATGTTTTCCAAAACATAAATCGCTTTCAAAAGGAAGGGATATAATGGTATGTTTCCTCTTGGGAAACATTCGATAGGCATGAGATCAGAACCCAATTTATCGCAGGCCGTATTTAACACACTCGCTTAAAAGAAAGACCGGTGAACGTGAATGTCTCTAGGTAGTAACTAATTTCTGCACTTTCAGGAAAAAAAAACCTTCAATCACGCCATTAACTACCAACAAGCAGGCTCACAAGCATAACAAACCACGTCTAAAGAATGAACATTTGAATGTTTTAGATCGAACGTGTAGCCAATTGCATATGTGCCGGGAAGGTGACAGTGTTTATATGTGTAAGCAAATGTCGTGTGATATGTTCATCGGCAACAGAAAACTCGTGGTATCATAACAATACTAATAATAAATAACAAACAAAAGCTTCTGCATTTATAACTCCTTTCAGAAACACTTATCAAGGGAACTACATCGTAGAATGTCACCTGCGAGATCAAAAGCGACGAGAGCGAATCTTTCAAAATCTGAAAAGCACATAAATGCAAAGATTTAATAAGGGCGCTTTGAAATTTGCTTGTTTCATTCCTGATTGATATCATTATTTTTCAAAGAGAATGCACATCACCAGGAAAAGACAAATTTGCATAACAACCATTGTGCTGAAAACAAGTCGGTCACGCTTTCGTCACGTAATTCGCCGTGGCATACTTGTATTTATTTTTCCTTTCTTTTGGCTTTGTTAAGACGGAATTGATACAGAAGAGGTCAAAACAAAACAAGTTCCCCATCAAATTGCCCTAGAGAATCTGCCTCTGTGGGACTTAAGGGCACATCAAACTTGATTCATGCTTATTTTATTTTTTCTCAGTGAACGCGAACTGAGTAGAATTCAGAACCAACCTTAATTTATGCGGATTAGTCGCATGCGGGTAATTCTCACCCGGAAAAAAATTCATCCAGCAACATCATATCCAGCTGATTGAAAAATATACATAAAGGCAGCTGATTTTTGAGTGTCTTGCGCGACTTATCGACAATTATGGAGCTTAAGCAAGCGCATTTTGAGAAACGGACCGGACGATAACCGGAAGTGAGTTGTTTTCCCTTTTAACTTGTCTTCAAACAACCATGGTTACATTGCTAAGTATCTTTTATCCATTAGAAATGATTAGTATAAAATCTGGGAGACGCCACTGTCCTAACAGGGTAAAAAAACGTAAAAAAAATAATAAACCAGCAACAATCACATTTCTGGCTTTAGGTGACGATCGTGAAGTAAAGCCACGTGCTCGGGAGCAGACAACAAATGAAAATGGCGAGCTTGAAAAATTCAGTCTTGTCTGCTTACACTGCATTTTCCTTGAGATATTTAAACAGGAATGCAGAGAAAATTTCAAAGATTCCGACAGGTTTCAATTCTAGCTTAACATCTATGTGAATTTCACAACAATGAATTCCTCTACATTCGCGGCCACAGTCCTACAAACGGTTTGCGTGGAAAAAGCCATTGTCTTGTCTTTCCTTGCATTAGTCGTGAGCCATCGCCTATCACTTCTCAAATGCTAGATTTCACCTTTCATTTTACTCTTGTCGTCATTTGTTTATTGGTCAATCCATGTTTAAGGTAACTGATTCTCAGAGCTTGAGCCTTGGTGGCACAGGTCAGTTACTGTTTCCGGATTTAGATTGCTAATCCTCATCCACAGCCATGCTTTATTTTCGTTAACCCTTGGGAAGACATCCCTACACCATTCTCATTTTAATTCCTCCTTGATTTTTCTAGCCTTTAAACATGGCCTTTTCCTCATATAATTTAGTTTTCCCTCCTCCTCGCCAAATATTATTGGCCCTGTATGGGAAGTCACTTCTGAATCCTCCTTACCTTCTCTTTCGCTAACTGCAGTGAAATCGCACTTAGTCCACAAATGGTTTCTCTCGTCGTTTAGGACAATGGCAGGTTGATTTTGCAAAAGTGGTTTGTATGTTGGAATTATGAAGTCCTAGTATAAGTGGTTTAAAGGGGCTAGGTCACGCAATTTTAGCCAATTTCAGTATTGATTAAATGGTCATAGAATTAACTGAAATAACAAAATAACGGCTCAAAATTATAGAAGAACTCAAACAAAACACAGGAAAGCTAAGAAGGGACAAGAATGGACAAAACTGGGGAGGATTGAAGGGGATTGCATTTGGGTAAATTTGAAAAACGTCGGCCCACCTTTTTTCAAATTTATATCAGTTTATATCAAAATGTCATTTAAAATTAAACAGCTGGAAAATCATTTTCATATTGTTATGTGGACGTGATTTTGCAAATGAAAGACTCTCGCTCTGCCAATTTGACGTTTAGAGCTCATAACTAACAATTTTAAACAAAATTACCTAAAACAGCGTGACCTAGCCCCTTTAAGAACTCAGTTTAAAATATAATTATTTATGATAAAAATAATCTTATCATCTCTAGAGTAATATCAGAGTTCTGTATGTTTTACCCGTCAAGTCACAACACAGATCTCATACATAAAGGTGTGCTGTTTCCAGAAAAGCAGATTTTTGGAGAATAGTGATGTAGCAGCCGTCCACATAGGTCTTTAGCTCTATTGTATCTGTGCTCACAACTGACTTTCACCTTGGATATAAATTACCCTCACATTCTCGCAACCACTACCTTTAAAGGAAACCTCCATTTTATAAAATAGTAACTTTAAGTCACAGCAAATAACCTTTACAGTCAAATCTGTCTAAATTCTTTGTATCCGAAAAAAATAAATTTTAGAATCCCTTGCTTCCAGGGTTCTTCTTTGAAAGCTACATTGTCAGATTTCCAGTGCTAAATGTTTGTTTCAGCCTGTGATGAGGTCAAGGTCTCCAAACGTCTTCGACTTGTCGGTATCATCTTGAAACCTCTCTGAGGAAATGATCGAATCCCGTAACTATCTTTTTATATAGCAACCAGTGCAATTCAGTTCTATCCAAGACAACGTAATACATGTTGCAATAACGAACCGTCAACCACGCAGCAATGCTTCCTCGACACAGTGTTGATGTGATCGAGTTTTCGTAAAGTCGTGATATTACGAACTGCTGAATTCTTAATTGACTGTAACACTGTTCCTAAAGAATAGGGCATGGATTTCTTGGTATTTCATAACCAGTTAA
>NC_090884.1:18581791-18599291 GCF_036669925.1 Montipora capricornis | reverse complement strand
ACTGCCTCCGAACAGAATTAGCTGAAACCTGATCTTTGAATGGCAGATTAATTCTGATAAGTTGCTCTCGTCACCATTTCTCTCCGCTGTGCATACAGAAGGTTTTCGAGAAACAAAATTGGAAATAACAGAATCAATAAGACTCCAAGGGTAATCAAGACGGCTAAAAATCGAGCGCAATTTGAAGCATTCTTCATTAAAAGTCTCTGTTGTGGAAGATAGCGCATAAGCGCGATGTAACATTGTCTTTAATAAAGAGTCTTTATAGCGTTTATCAGTATGACTGTGGAAATGTAAGAGCAAGCCAGTATTGGTTGGCTTTCTATAGACTTGAGTTTCAAGTTTTGTTCCATTCTTGATGATATCAATGCCGATGAAAGGAATCCTATCATCAACAGGAAGCGCCATCGTGAACGATAGACTGGGATGTAGGCCATTCAGGGTAGTAAGAAACATAATGGCAGCATCAGTATTTGGCATTCTTGCAACAGTATCATCAACGTATCTTCTGTACAAATGAGGCATCAAGTCATCGCGCGTGAGTTTCTCTTCGAGGTGGCACATGAAGACATTCGCTATTCGAAACCTTTCTGTTAATGAAGATGATGTTTTTTTGGTCACTTATGATGCCAGTTCCAGCTCTATTCACCAATGTCAACATCTTGGTCAACAAAGCTTTCACGGATGACTTGTTTAATGAAACCTATGGGCTTAACCTCCAAAAAGATCAGCTTGTTAAGGTGCTTGAAATTGCCACAACCAATCAACTTTTTCAGTTTGATGGTCAGTTGTATGAGCAAACGGATGGAGTGGCTAAATTGGGCTTCCCCCTTGGTCCCCTAATGGTGAACGTCTTCATGTGCCACCTCGAAGAGAAACTCACACGCGATGGCTTGATGCCTCATTTGTGCAGAAGATACGTTGATGATACTCTTGAAAGAATGCCAAATACTGATGCTGCCACTATGTTTCTTACTACCCTGAATGGCCTACATCCCAGTCTATCGTTCACGATGGAGCTTCCTGTTGATGATAGGATTCCTTTCATCGGCATTGATATCATCAAGAATGAAACAAAACTTGAAACTCAAGTCTATAGAAAGCTAACCAATACTAGCTTGCTCTTACATTTCCACAGTCATACTGATAAACGCTATAGAGACTCTTTATTAAAGACAATGTTACATCGCGCTTATGCGCTATCTTCCACAACAGAGACTTTTAATGAAGAATGCGCCAAATTGCACTCCATTTTTAGCCATCTTGATTACCCTTGGAGTCTTATTGATTCTGTTATTTCCAATTTTGTTTCTCGAAAACCTTCTGTAGGCACAGCGGAGAGAAATGCTGACGAGAGCAACATAGTCAGAATTAATCTGCCATTCAAAGATCAGGTTTCAGCTAATTCTGTTCGAAGGCAGTTGTGTGATCTCAGTAATAAGATTGGCCTCGCTTTGCAGCCAGTTTTTGTAAGCAAGAAATTAGGACAAGACCTAAAACCTAAAGAATCCAAGCCGTCAATTGTTAATCAGTAATGCGTTGTTTATCATTTTGTATGTGATCTGTGCGATGCAGGTTATGTCGGCTATACAGCCCGACACCTTTTTCAACGTGTCGCTGAACACAAAAATTCGGCAATTGGCAAGCATTTTCATTTTCATGAAGCCCATGATCGGAGGGATCGTCTGAATGAGAGTCATTTTAAGATTCTGAGAAAGTGCCAAGGCAAATTCGATTGTTTAGTGTTTGAAATGCTTTATATGAAGAAATTCAAACCTAATCTGAACGTGCAAACGGACTCCGTACGTGCGAAACTTTTTGTTTATCCCGTAAATTATTTCCTCTTATTGTTCGTTTTAGTATTTATAGAACTCTTGACTTGATAATGACGTTATGTGAACATCGAAACGTCGTCGATTTTAGCTCTTTATAGCTTTTTATCGTTTTTAACTTTTTTAAATCTTACAATGTTATTAAGCAACGTTTTGTCGCAAGTTTTTATCGTCAAATGTTATTCGAAGTCACTTCTTAAATGTAAAATCCCCTTACATATCTATTGATACATAAGTCCATACGTACAAATCTCTTATTTTCCACGCATCTCAGGACATTCTCATAGATCGTCAAGCATCCTTCCTCGTCAAACTCAGGAAAGGCATTTTCAATTTTAACAAGCAGCTGATGGTGTTCGACAACGTCGGCCATTTCTGCAAACTCACTAAGGAGAAACTTCACTTAATCAACGCATGCAAAATCGAGGCCAGAAAATAATACAGTAACCAATGCTGGGGCTACCGCTTCCAGGGACATCTTTGCTGACGATAAAGTTTTCACTTGGCATCATAAACATACATGTACGAATTCGCTTATATCGCGAAAGGAGAGAATTTCTTTAACAATTCAGAGAACTTGTTAAATAATCAGCAGCGAAACACCGTACTGGGAAACTGATGACTTATTTGTGGCACGATATAATGAGCCCATACATTCATTGATGAAGAATGAGTTCTCAAAAATGTGTACAAAAATCAAACAAGAGTTGGCCACATCTCAAAAATCGATTTTGCTCAAATTTTGTCCAGATGTAGGCTATTAGATGTGTAAATGCACTGTATAGTTATTTAAATCATGAGCATTTTTATTTTTGAGAAAATGCCAATTTAGAAGTACAGTGTACCTCTCCACATCGCCATGTTTTGCTCACAAATTAACGCTTACTTTCCCGTCAAATTTCGCTACGAAAACCGATTCGCATCAGCTCAAACCCTCCGAAAAGCTGTTCTATGTTATCTAGACATCCGGTTACGTGATTTTTGGGAAATTGAACCACGTTTTGCACCCAAAACTATTAAAACTTTAATAGGCTTGATTTTACCTCACAGAAGGTACCCCTGAAACGGCATCGTTTTTAAGTATGCGATAAAGTTCCAAATATAACAATACTTGCATCGATAACTCTCTGAGTGATAAGCTTTCAGATGATATAAGAATTTTTCTGAGGAAATATATACGCTGTGTGACAGTTCATCAAATTCATGTGTTTTTGACCTTTCAACATCGAATGTCCTAATTTGCATATTCATCAGATTTACAAATTTAATCACCTAACTCTCTCGTTTCAACTCTTTCACATGAAGAATCACAGTTGTAATAATACATCCTACCTGTTTATGTCTTAGCTGTGGCTTAGAACCTCCAATTTTACCACAAGTTCCATAAATATGTCAGCAAACAATAGCTGGTACACCAGGGGCACCCAACGACCAATTTGTTGTAAAATGTATTACAATTATACCCCAGTTAATGAAAATAAATGTTATTAAGGCATTTTCAGGTGTTTTTCAGTGTTGCTGGGAAAGCATTACCTGTTCCTTTTACCCAGCAAGACACACAAGAAATTTCCCAGCCAGCTAGATAAAATTGGTTGGTTTCCCAGCCAGCCGATCAAATTTATTTCCCAGCCAGGAATTTAAGTAATTAATTAATTAATATAAAAATGAAACGAATAATACTAAAAATGATGATGATGATGATGATAACAATAGCAATACTTATATTGATAATGATAATAGAACGATAATGTGAAACACACTGCTGTAATTCTTGAGTTAGTATGATACTCTACTGATTACATGTACTGCTGTCTCGAGCAGTTTGAATTTTAGGAGACTTCTATCACCCTGGAAAGAGAGCACAGAATTCATAATACCTAGCAACATTGTACACAAAAGCAGTAAAATACTTGCTAGGATAAACCTGTATTCTCTACCATTATAAGGCAGAACCTTGAACTAGCTCTTCATTTCACATTTTTAATGATCTCTTCAGTTACACAATTGCTAATGTCCAATTCCTTGCTATTTCCATGGTAGCCTGAGAAATAATTAAAAAAGGAAATAATTAGAGATCAATATTAATTGGGTACAGCCAGCAGTAATGCTGATTGAATTTTCAGATCTAGCTATGGACTCACTAATCCTTGTTATCACAGGGGACCCACACAAAGGGTGAATTTAGAAGCAATGTATGAGAATAGCAAAAAGTTCCACAATTATTATTGTACTATTTTGCAGTAAATATTTACAAAAGATGAGGATAAACTATCTGACATGATGTGCTGTTGTTATTATGGCTGGAAATGACAAATTGTAGCAATTTTTACCAGAGCAACACGCGTCCTTGAAATCACTAAATTTTGCCACAAGCAGCCACAATAACGACACAGCAGAACATTTCGGATGAAGGTTAGTGTATTCTCATCTTATATGCAAAAATTTATCCCAGAATTGTACAATAATATGGAAATTTTTGCTATTCTCATACATTGCTTCTAAATTCAATAATACCAAGGGTCAAACACATTATGTGGGCATCCTGTGATTGTTAGTATTTGTAAAAAGTAGACTCAGGCCCCTGTAATTCTTAGATGCAGAAACCATGAATGTCTTTGCGGTTTGGCAAAAAAAAAAACAGCTAGAGGTAGTAAGATCTATTTGTTATCATGGTGCAGAGCCCTCAACAAATATAGCTATATATCATTCCTGATCAACTGAAAAATGAAAAAAAAAATTCCCTTGACTCGCCAAATATGACAGTCACATCTTGAGCTGGATGGATAACAAGATCTGTAAAATTTCTGCAGGCCATATACAGTATTGTGAAAAAGTAATGAGAACGTAATTTGACAAAATTCGCGAATTTTGGGGTTTTTCGACGAAAAATGGCGAATTTTTGTCCAGCGCGAAAGTTCGCAGAAAATGCACCGAATTTTCGCAATGCCTCTTGTTTAAGTTGACGCGAATTTTCGAGCGAAAATTCCCTTTGACCGAAAATTCGTTGCGAAATTTTGAGCGAAAATTCGCTTTGACCGATCATTCGTTCCGAAATTTCAAGCAAAAATTCGCATTCACTGACAACTCGCACATGTGTGGAATGAAAGTCGAAAGGCATCGTACAGTGCTCTTAATTCCCTGATCAAAAAAAAAATAATAACAAAGAAGCTGCGATCACACAAGGCTTTTAAGCTATATATTTGAGTCTTTTACCGATGAATTCAAAGTTTCTCATCAAATGGAAATGGAACCATTGATGTTTTTTTCACTGCGGTGACTTGCCGGCGCCTGCCAAAAAGTTAAAAGTTATCCTGAAAATTGGTAAGTAAGCTTTTCATACGTATAAGACATCATGTCAATAAACACTTCTGGTGTAATACAAATGTAGACCCGGGAACCATTTTTTTTGCCGCTGTTACGCTACAAGATAACACTGGCCGGCTCTTTTATATTTACAGGCTTTGCATTGTTGACAACAGTTTGTCCTCACAACCAAAGGATTGAAATTGCATACGTTTTGTCGAGTCTTCTCTGCCGAGAAAGATGATTAAAAACACATTACAAAGGGCGAATTTTGTAGAGAATTGAAACGGACACAATTACAGAACTATTTCAAAAATACATGTACTGATCAGCAAAGTGCTGTCAAAGTGACTGCAGTTGTTTACAAAACTGAATAGCCGATCAATATGTGATCGATCTTTACAAACCACGCTAAGAAATTTCGCGTACAACAAGCGAAATTACGCTTTTGGTTTTTCACGCTGGTCTCGAAAATGCGGCGAATTTTCGCGCTGGGCTCGAGAATGCGGCGAATTTTCTCTCTTTGTTTTAGCAAAATTACGCTGGAAACATCGCGAAACGACGCTCGAATTTTCGAGCGAAATTTCGTCGAAAGTTCGCAGGGACAAAGAACGAAATTTACGCATTTCGCTCTCATTACTTTTCCACAACACTGTAGGTCTAGCAGTTAAACTGGTCAAAATGAATGGACTTTCTCCATGCCATAAATTATTTTAATAAAATTTATAATGTTACCCTGAACAACTGTTGACCATCTTCCTCCCAATGACACAGATATGCACCCCTTCACATAAAAGGAAAATTGAAACTTAATAGACAACTGAATAGAGGGCCACAAAGAAAACAAAGTTCTCAGTGCAAACCATGAATGCCCTAACTCAACCTAAAGGAAGAGGGGGTCTTAAGAATGAACAAAGAATGAATTCCCATAGTTGCAACCCTAACTCAACCTGATGGAAGAGAGAGGGTCATAAGAATAAACAAACAAACAATGCCCATCATCACAAGCCTAACTCAACCTGATGGAAGAGAGAGGGTCATAAGAATAAACAAACAAACAATGCCCATCATCACAAGCCTAACTCAACCTGATGGAAGAGAGAGGGTCGTAAGAATAACCAAACAATGAATGCCCATTGTCACAAGCCTAACTCAACCTGATGGAAGAGAGAGGGCCGTAAGAATGAACAAACAAAGAATGCCCATTGTCACAAGCCTAACTCAACCTGATGGAAGAGAGAGGATCGTAAGGATGAACAAACAATGAATGGCCATCGTCACAAGCCTAACTCAACCTGATGGAAGAGAAAGAGTCGTACGATTAAACAAACAAAGAATGCCCATTGTCACAAGCCTAACTCAACCTGATGGAAGAGAGAGGATCGAATAAATGAACAAACAATGAATGGCCATCGTCACAAGCCTAACTCAACCTGATGGAAGAGAAAGAATCGTACGATTAAACAAACAAAGAATGCCCATTACCACAAGCCAAACTCAACCTGATGGAAGACAGAGGGTCGTAAGAATAAACAAAAAAAGAATGCAAATTGTCACAAGCCAAACTCAACCGGATGGAAGAGAGAGAGCCGTAAGAATAAACAAACAAAGAATGCCCATCGTTGCAAGCCTAACTCAACCTGATGGAAGAGAAAGAGTTGTAAGAATGAACAGACAGCGAATGCCCATCATCACAAGCCTAAGTCAACCTGATGGAAGAGAGAGGATCGTAAGAATGAACAAACAATGAATGGCCATCGTCAAAAGCCTAACTCAACCTGATGGAAGAGAAAGAGTCGTAAGAATAAGCAAACAAAGACTGCCCATTGTCACCAGCCAAACTCAACCTGATGGAAGAGAGAGGATCGTAAGAATAAACAAACAAAGAATGCCCATCGTCGCAAGGCTAACTCAACCTGATGGAAGAGAAAAACTCGTAAGAATGAACAGACAACGAACGCCCATCGTCACAAGCCTAACTCAACCTGATGGAAGAGAGAGGATCATAAGAATGAACAAACAATGAATGCCCATTGTCACAAGCCAAACTCAACCTGATGGATGAGAAAGAGTCGTAGGAATGAACAAACAACGAATGCCCATCGTCACAGGCCTAACTCAACCTGATGGAAGAGAGAGGATCGTAAGAATGAACAAACAATAAATGCCCATTGTCACAAGCCTAACTCAACCTGATGGAAGAGAGAGGGTCATAAGAATGAACAAACAACGAATGCCCATCGTCGCAAGCCTAACTCAACCTGATGGAAGAGAGAGGATCATAAGAATGAACAAACAACGAATGCCCATCGTCACAGGCCTAACTCAACCTGATGGATAAGAAAGAGTCGTAGGAATGAACAAACAACGAATGCCCATCGTCACAGGCCTAACTCAACCTGATGGAAGAGAGAGGATCGTAAGAATGAACAAACAATGAATGCCCATTGTCACAAGCCAAACTCAACCTGATGGATGAGAAAGAGTCGTAGGAATGAACAAACAACGAATGCCCATCGTCACAGGCCTAACTCAACCTGATGGAAGAGAGAGGATCGTAAGAATGAACAAACAATGAATGCCCATTGTCACAAGCCAAACTCAACCTGATGGATGAGAAAGAGTCGTAAGAATGAACAGACAACGAACGCCCATCGTCACAAGCCTAACTCAACCTGATGGAAGAGAGAGGATCATAAGAATGAACAAACAATGAATGCCCATTGTCACAAGCCAAACTCAACCTGATGGATGAGAAAGAGTCGTAGGAATGAACAAACAACGAATGCCCATCGTCACAGGCCTAACTCAACCTGATGGAAGAGAGAGGATCGTAAGAATGAACAAACAATGAATGCCCATTGTCACAAGCCAAACTCAACCTGATGGATGAGAAAGAGTCGTAGGAATGAACAAACAACGAATGCCCATCGTCACAGGCCTAACTCAACCTGATGGAAGAGAGAGGATCGTAAGAATGAACAAACAATGAATGCCCATTGTCACAAGCCAAACTCAACCTGATGGATGAGAGAGGATCGTAAGAATGAACAGACAACGAACGCCCATCGTCACAAGCCTAACTCAACCTGATGGAAGAGAGAGAGGATCATAAGAATGAACAAACAATGAATGCCGATTGTCACAAGCCTAACTCAACCTGATGGATGAGAGAGGATCGTAAGAATGAACAAACAACGAATGCCCACCGTCGCAAGCCTAACTCAACCTGATGGAAGAGAGAGGAACATAAGAATGAACAAACAACGAATGCCCATCGTCACAGGCCTAACTCAACCTGATGGAAGAGAGAGGATCGTAAGAATGAACAAACAATGAATGCCCATTGTCACAAGCCAAACTCAACTTGATGGATGAGAAAGAGTCGTAGGAATGAACAAACAACGAATGCCCATCGTCACAGGCCTAACTCAACCTGATGGAAGAGAGAGGATCGTAAGAATGAACAAACAATAAATGCCCATTGTCACAAGCCTAACTCAACCTCACGGAAGAGAGAGGGTGGTAAGAATGAACAAACAATGAATGCCCATCGTCGCAAGCCTAACTCAACCTGATGAAAGAGAAAAAGTAGTAAGAAAAAAACAAACAAAGAATGCCCATTGTCACAAGCCAAACTCAACCTGATGGAAGAGAAGGGGTCGTAAGAATGAACAAACAATGAATGCCCATCGTCGCAAGCCTAACTCAACCTGATGGAAGAGAAAGAGTCGCAAGAAGAAACAAACAAAGAATGCCCATTGTCACAAGCCAAACTCAACCTGATGGAAGAGAGAGGGTCGTAGGAATAAACAAGCAAAAAATGCTTATCGTCACAAGCCTAACTCAACCTGATAGAAGAGAGAGAGTGATAAGAATGAACAAAACAAAGAATGCCCACCGTCACAAGCCTAACTCAGCCTGATGGAAGAGAGAGGATTGTAAGAATGAACAAACAATGAATGCCCATCGTCGCAAGCCTAACTCAACCTGATGGAAGAGAGAGGGTCGTAAGAATGAACAAACAAAGAATGCCCATCGTCAAAAGCCCAACTCAACCTGATGGAGGAGAGAGGGTCATAAAAATGAACTACATGTAACAAAGAATGCCCATCGTCACAAGCCTAACTGGAAGAGTGAGGGTCGTAAGAATGAACAAACAATGAATGGCCATCGTCACAAGCCTAACGAGAGAGGGTCGTAAGAATGAACAAACAAAGAATGCCCATCTTCAAAAGCCTAACTCAGTTTCAGACAAAGCATGACTAAAGATAATTTGTGATTGTTGAAAAGGAAAAGTAAACAATCTGCAAAGTAAAAAAGAATTAGTGCTGTTGGTCACAATAACAATAATTGTTTTGTCAATGTATGTTTTGATGACAGCAGTTATTGCTGACACAATCATACATTGTATGAACAATAGTATGTCTTAATTAAGCACCCACCCCAATACAAAACAGCTGATCATCAGAAGCATTCTCACAATATTATTATAACCACAGTCTGACCAGAACCAACAAGGTTCTCTTAGTCACAGAAAAAAAAAACAATAGTAAAAGCCTGCATATACGAACACACATATATATATATATTTTTTTTGTCTGGCAAAATAGGGACACTTGGAAATTCAGGCTTAAAGTGGGTTCTTGACAAGGTCCTAATTTCTATGTAAGAGATATAGGTATTGATTGCCAGAAAAATAAATATTTGCGATCTCAAAGTCAAACTCCTTGGTAAAAGTGCTTATTGCAATTCAACTGTGACTCACATATAGAATCTGCTTGATTTTAGTTCGCTAAACAGGGTTGTGTTTAATTAAGCCAAATATCTGCCAACAGGTTCTTACAAAAGGGTCTCTTTTGTATACTTTCAAACGTGTCTGGACAACCAAAGGAAATTTGTCATAGCCAGACCTTTAAGTGATAACATTCAAAATAAATATATCATTTTGGCAATTTAACGTAGGAGGTTGTTTCACAGTATCTTTGCTCAAAATGTTTAAAAAATGCAGAAATTGCTCCCGAAAGTTATGGAATAGTTGTTAAAAGCTTACACTTTATGAAAGAAAGCATTTTCCATTTTGGTACAACTTGCAACTAAATTTGTCAAACTTTATAAAAATTTCTTAGCCAAGCTTGAATGTTTGACTTAGGGTGCGTTCGATTCACCATGTCCCATATTCCAGAATAGGAATACAGTTAGAAATCCTTCGTTTTTACGGAGATTCACGTTAAAATTGTCAAACATCAGTTAAAGTGCTATTTTAAACATATTTTTATTATCCGTGTTGCTTCGAGACGTGCCAAATATACCACTTTCATCATCACGCCACGTATTCTTATTCCGGAATAGGGTCAATCGAACGCACCCTTGTTCAGCCTAACAAATTTTAAAAATTCATATTTTAACCCATTTGCATCCACGCCGCCTTTTGCCATCCTTTGCCATCCTCAAATGCAAATGGTTCTTATCATTTGACAATGTCTATTTTTTCACACTAAAGTAATTAACTTTGGGGTTTCCTTATTTTGGGCTGAGAATTTTAGCTTATGGAAACCATGCTAAAAGCATGGCACAACTCTTATTATCTGTATTATTTTTTAGTGCTATTAAAAGAGATTTCTTAAGGACGTTTGCGTGAAAATTTTTTAACATTGATTTTTTTCTAAAACTTTTACGACTGTAAGATGATGAGTTAGTTACATGTATGTCAGAAATGTAAAAAAAATGGGGGGTCACCGACTTCGTTTTGGAGAGAACATGCCCGGAAAAACACCCAAAATGTGACAAAATCGGGCTTCGTTAGCGAATAAGGCCAGTGTCTGTAAACCCAAATATATTGCAATTAAATCTTTGAAGTGAAATTTTCTCTGCCAAATATTGTTTAAGTGGACTTATTAAGTGAATTTAGTCAACTGGTGAGGTTCCTTAAAGATCAAGTTCGCATTTAGCGACCACAGTTTCACGCGCCTTGCAGCCGCAAGAGGGCAGAATTTGATGTCCCGTGAGCAGAAATCTTGGAATTTTTTTAGCTTCCCACATTGATTTTTTGTTCAGTTTTGGACAACGTGGAGATAATTGTAAATAAAATCCGCGTGTGGAAAGAAAAATAGGGGTCACCGAACGTCCAAGACCGTTAAATCCAGGCAAAGCTATAGCAATGGCCTTTTGCCCTGTCATTTCTCATTTTATTACTTACCGCGCGCGCTCGTGTATGCTGTGGCGAGTGCATTTGCGTGCGCAGTAAGGATGCGCAGAAACAATTGGCGCGAACGTCCTTAAAACATAAAATAGTAAAAACGAACGATAAAATGCGACATTTCGAAGTAGTCATGACTCCATTATCGAGGAAAAATGTTTGATCATGCAAATTACAGCATTTAAGGACGTTCACGCCCATTGCTACTGCGCATCCTTACAGCGCACGCAAATTCACATGCCACGTCATGCATCTAGCACGCGCGCTAAGTACTAAAATGAACAATGATAGGGCAAATGGCCATTGCTATAGCTTTGCTTGGATTTAACGATCTTGGATGTTCGGTGACCCCTACTTTTCTTTTCAGAAACAGATTTTATTTACAATTATTTCCACATAAATAAACAAAAAATCAATGTGGGAAGTTAACAAAATTTCAAGATTTCTGTCCTTGGGAAATGAAGGCGCCAAAGAGAAAGGGCCCGTGCGGTCAAAATTTAAAAGTAGCGACGGAGAGATGGAGATCTTATTCTAATCAGGTACAAATTATCTGAAAGCATTGTTGTAAATCACAAGTGAAAAAAGAAAAAGGTTAATAAAAGTGCAGGGAATGCAGCCCGTTCAAGTAAGTTTTAATTTTGTATTCAGTACAGGACAATGAAGGCCACCCAGTTTTTAAACCTTTTACATCTGATAATCGTTCCAAGGTAGCATTCCTGTTGAGTGAAAATGTTTCAAAAGAGAAAGAAGGACTTGCTTACTTTTCTCTCCTGTGGCAAGAATCACACCAACGTGCCTCTGTTTCTCTCCTCGTCCAGTGTTCCAGTCAATTTCGATTTCGGCCCCGACGTCGAATGGCCCTCTCAAAATGCAACGACTTTTCGACAGTACACTGACACTTTTGTCAGAGTCGAAATAAATGCAACCTTTGATAGTCATCTTGTGAATGACAAAAAGTCAGAAGTGAAGCTTTCAGTTTCCGTACGAATACGCGTACTAGCGTCAGGGATTCCAATGTCAATTTCAAAATGACCCTTGTGTAATATAACTACGTAATCGATACTGCCCCAGAGTAATAGAAGGGTACGAATGCAGTAAGAGCAGAGGTAAACAATTGGGTAAACTTGATACATAAGGAATTTTGTTATCAACAATATGTCCAGGAGACGCGGGGAACGATCGAATTTCGTCACAAAAGGATTTTCCGTAGTCGGAAAATGTCGCGCGATGTGTCCACGCCGTCAAAGCCATGGAAAAAAGTCGGGCGATTTCATTTACTTGCTCGGGTTTATGCCCTGACTCTGCGCTTTTTAATACCTTAGTGCGTCGTAGAAAAGGAGACTGTTAGGGCAGCAAATTCTACACCCCGCGTCGCACCAATTCACAAACAGATGTCGTGGACTGAGCACGCTTGTGCGGCGGGCTCCCCAACATATCTACTCCTGCAAAAAAGAAATTGACTATTGCTAGTCGGTGAGTAAATTTCAAAGTATTTTAAGCAGCATAAAGTTAATCACTGTGAGCTCGAATTAATCATGTACTAGCAGAATTCTTGGGATTACAATAATTTACACTCCAAATTGCATTTATGTTTTCTTGGACCTCAGAAATCAGAAATACCGCGTGTGCGGCGGGCTCCCCAAACGTCAACTCTTTAAGCACAAGCTGCTATTTTTTTTGTAATAAGGAACTTTGTGGAGAAAAACAAAATTATGGCTGTAATGAGGCTTCCATCAGGTTTCAGAGCAGCTGCTCGGATTTCAATACGACCATGTTAAAGTCAAGACTAAATTCAGGCCAAAATGCAGGACTTTATTTTTATGCTCGAATATCCGCATAAATATCTCGCTCTATCGGTTAAGCCTTAAAAAATCCTGTTACGCGTGCCTCTGGTTCTGTTCGTGCTATGATAAGGCAATTAAGGTCACATTCAGGTCTGGATATGGCTCGTTCAGGTCTGATATTTTCGTACGGGTAACGATCTTGGATGTTCGGTGACCCCTACTTTTCTTTTCAGAAACAGATTTTATTTACAATTATCTCCACATTGTCCAAAAATGAACAAAAAATCAATGTGGAAAGTTTAAAAAAATTCAAGATTTTTGTCCTCGGGACATAGAATCCTGCCATCTTGCAGCTGCAAGGCGCATCAAACTATCGTCGCCAAATGCGAACTTGTTCTTTAAGGAACCTCAACAGTTACGTAAATTCACTTGATGGGTCCACTTGAACAAAGTTTGGTAGAGAACACTTCACTTCAACGTTGTAATGGCAATATTTTTGGGCTTACAGTCACTGTGGCCTTATTTGCTAAAGAAGCCGAATTTTATCAGATTTAGGGTGTTCTTCCGGGCAAGTTCTCTCCAAAACGAAGTCGGTGACCTCCCATTTTTTTTACATTTCTGACATCACTAACTCATCATCTTTCAATGGTAAAATTTGCAGAAAAAAAGAAATGTTAGAAAATTTTCGCGCGAACGTCCTTAAGCACTTCAAAAGGTCTCAGCAGGTCCTGAGGGATTGTCCCTTGCACGTTCTCGTAATGTTTTAGTGCATGTTTGTTATCTGTTTTCTGGCTACAATTAACAAAGACTGGTTTCTATGTTAACACAAAAACAGAGCCTTCGCAGGAGTTGTCGAGAGTAATAAATCGTCTTTCTAAGGATATAAATTACATTAAAATAAGTGCGAATTTTTCTTGATTCTTACCTTGTGTTTGAGGAAAGCACATGGTCAATCCCGTGGCTGTCTACACGAATCTAAGGATCTGTAAACAAAAATACTGCTTTCAATGTTTTACAATTTGTTGGCTCAATTCGCTTCAACTGTAAAAGATCATCACGCACTTGACTAATACAGATAACCGAAAAAAAGCATTAAAAGAACTACAATAAGAAGTCTTATACCTCCGAAAACGCTAGCCTGCAGAACAGGCGTGATTTTTTGCATAAACAGAGGAGAAAGCAAGGCGAACGCGAGGCGAGCGCGAACGCGAGGCGAGTGCGAAGCGCGAGTGGCGCGTGAGGGGAGGAGCGCTAAAAAATCCTGCCTGTCCGCATACCATTGTTCAAGCTCTTCCGGGGTTCATATATGAACGCGGCTATCCAATTGGTTACTTGACATCACGTGATCCTCAAACATTTCTCAAATTCAACATGGCGGTCTCTGTGGATGAAGCTATTCGGGAATCCCTCCGTTTATTTCCGAATGTGCCGGCTCTTAAGGAGAAACAAAAGTGCATCGAACTATTGTTAAAAAGGAAGGATGTACTTGGATTACTTCCCACTGGCTTTGGAAAAAGCTTGATTTATCAACTTTTTCCCTCCGTCTTTGAAACGATGAATTGCAAGGGAGCCCACGTGCTTGTTGTTAGTGCTTTAAAAGCGATCTCTAACGAGCAAATGGAAGAACTAAATGATCTTGGAATATCAGCATCGGAAGTGGTAATCAGTGAACAAGAAGACTTGAAGATTTTGCGCGGAGAATACAGCCTGATATTTGGAAGTGCTGAGATGTTGTTGAAAAAAGAGTGGTTGGACAAATTCAAGAAATCTAAGTTGATGGGAACTGTCGAACTTCTCGTTGTTGATGAAGCCCACGTATCTCAAACTTGGTGAGTTTTCCTGCAGTTATGTCAAGTTTTGATTGGCAATGTCTGAGACTTGCCCTTGCCAAGATCGCTATTGGTAAATCATAAAATCGAGATGGCAATACCTGCTAAGCTTTAATGTGGATAATTGAGTCATTATGTTAGTTGCATGTACCAAAACCCGCATATTTTTGGTGAAAAGGGAGCGATATGAGGCAATTGTAAACGTTAATAATAGCATGTCGGGGTTAATTTTGACAATGAATTTTTACCCATTTTTGTACTATTCTCTGAATGCTTGTCAGATATTACAAGGAGTATTCTCACTATCTGATTCCCTGCAGTGTCATGTAAGTTCTACCATTAATCTATCGATTTTTTTCAGTAACCAAGCCTTCTTTTCTTGTTTTCAAGGGGAAAGTCATCTCACAGAAAAAAAGCTTTTAGAGCAGCATATGGGGAGCTGAGCACCCTTAGGTCATTTCTGAAGCCTGGTACACCAGTCCTTGCCCTAACTGCGACTGTGGAATGGAAAAGCCGTGTCAAATTGATAAAACAGCTTGGAATGCAAGCACCTGAGATAGTAGACGTATCCATTAACAATGAGAACATCAGATTTTCTGTACAGAAAATCAAGAAAGGACTGCAGTGTTTTAATTGGTTGGTGGCCAAGATAGCTACTCAACAGCAGAGGACCTCAAAAACAATTATTTTTTGCAGAAGCATCACTGACATCTCTACTGTTTTGAGCTACCTTTTGACAAAATTGGGTAGTGCAGCCTATGTGGATCAAGAAAAATCTCAGTTGAAGTGTCTCATTGCAGTGTATCATAGCAACAGCCCCGAAGAGTCTAAAGTGAGGGTTAACAAGTCATTGAAGCTAAATGATGGCCCCATCAGGATTGTGTTGGCGACTTCTGCATTGAGTCTTGGTGTGAACTTTAAGGATGTGAGGTACATAATTCATTATGGACCTGCACCTGATTTAAGAACTCATCTGCAAGAGGCTGGAAGAGCAGGAAGAGATGGAAAGGCTGCCTTTAATGTTTTATATTATCATGGCCAGCAACTGCGCCTCTGAGACAAAAATTTCAAGGAAAGTCTGAAAGTAACATCTTGCTACCGTGTAGCATTTCTTAAGACTTTTGACAGCACAGTGAAACCTCTAAACGAAGGCCACAACCGCTGTAGCAATTGCCATCAGGCATGTCAATGTTCTGGTGAAAATTGTGCAGTCAGCCTTCCTGTTTTTGAAAGTGTCGATTCTCAAGAAACAATGACTCAGGGAGAAAGAATTGCCAATGGTACTGATATTGCTGACTTCGAGTCTGCGTTAAAAGAACTACAGGACAACTTGGATGGAAATGTTACATTTTCTATTCTGGGGAACAAACTGATGACTCATGGTTTTTCAGATAATGTGATCAAAGAGATTGTTTATGATGTTCAACACAATTTTACTGTAGAATATCTTATTGAAAACCATCACATTGTATTGCTACCTTTAGCCAGAGACATTATGGAAATTATCCAAGAACAGTTTGAGGACATTGACATTTCACAAGATGAACTTTTTAGAATCTCTCTTACTGATCAGCTGGAAGGTGACATGGGATCATCAGCAGTTTTGGACCACCCCCTCATTACTGATAATACATTATTTGAAAATTACTTTGACAGTTCAAGTGGTTCCAGTGGTGAAGATGAACTTCCCGTAAGTGCTGATGAACTTGATCACTATTTTTCAATTGTTTAATTGTTAGATTTGTAGAACAACTGCATCTTTGTCATATGAGTTGTAAGTTATTTGCCTGTATTCTGTGGATGGTGAGAATTTCATTAGCATTTAAGCTATAATTTGCTTGACATTTGATTGTCAGATTAACTCATTTTAAGCCCAGCTTCATTTTGGCATGGACTGATTTTTCACACATGTACACTGTGTTACAGTACATTGTATTCAAATAGTGCCCTAATGTCTGAAGGTACATATTTTGTTATAAGGCACCAATAACATTAGTTCAAATTGTCATCCTTTGTGTTTTGAAATCAAACGAGACCCTCCTTCCTCCCTCCCCTTAACATGTATTTTAAATGAAACATAACTATTCCACTCTGACCTCTCTACGCTTTACAATGACCAATTCTTTCCCACTCATTTAACAGTAGTTCAGTTTTTATTATCACAGAACATATTTCTTCAAGTATATTACCATTCATGGAACAATATCTCTAAAAATTATTTGTACTACTTTAAGCAAAAAGAATCTTACCAAAATACAGTTTGTTTCCATTGTGCTTTGTAAGTTAAAACACTCCTGTTTTGAATTTAATCAATTTGGTGGTTTTCCTCAGGAGAATATTGCTAGACACTCCCAACTTCTGAATGCCTGGTTATTAGTTCTGCTTCTTGATAACTAATCAAGGAATCACTGCTCTTTCAGTTGAGGAAAGTATTCAAGCAGACTTTCATACAACTAATTTATACATGGCTTCCCATGTTTTTGGCAACCACCTTGACCAGGAAAAAAAATCTCTTAGTCAAGCCCTTCAAGGATATCTGCTAAACTTGGGAAA
>NC_090884.1:18571791-18574291 GCF_036669925.1 Montipora capricornis | reverse complement strand
GAAAACCGGGACAAAACAGGTTTTTTCCGCAAGCGCAATCACTCGGACCAGGCGTCGTCTGTTTGTCACTACTCTCAGGGAGAGGGAAGGGGTTCTCTCTTTTCTTTTCTTTGGTTTTTTTTTTTACTGGGTTGCCTATGGCAAACCCAGTCAAGGTCTGCGTTTAGTTTGTTTTATTTATTTTATTTTATTTATTTTTTTTGTTTTTGTTTCTTTTTTTCCGTGTCGGTAAAAGTCTTGCCTGTCACTCCCCTGGTAAGCGGTGTCTTTGTGCATAGAGCCTTCTGCTTTTTCTTAGGATCGAGAGGGTAGTGGAACTGCGTAGATTTCTCTGGTGGACACAGTAGAATCATTAACTTAGCCTGCAATGGCGTCGAAAGTCATGTAACGCGAATGGCGTTTTAGTGGATCCTTAAACAAAATATATACCCTTATGGAGCTCAATAATGGAAAGTCAGTTGGATAAACTAGGCAGGAATCTCAAAAGCGACGAGTACTGGACTTCGACAACAATCCAGCGCCCGTCGAGACGAAATCAAATTAGCTGTATTTACCTGAAGTAATTTGACACGATTGAGTTTCTTGTCTTCACGCACGCAATGAAATAGGAAGAGGTTTTCGCCTCTAAGAGCAAATATGTTGTTTGTTTCAATAAATTTTTCGCTGGAAAAGGATTTTGTGGTATTTTCTGCCTTTGTGAATTATAATATCATGTTGTGTATGGAATTTTCGAGCTTAAGGTTGAAATGTGATATGGGAGAAGTTTTTTAGTATTGCTCTGTAAGCAGGAAGGGTTCACAGGCCTGTTGGAAGCGTGCTTGAGTTTCAACAAAATGAGCCCCAAAATCAGTGAAAACTTGTGACGCAGATGAATAATAAAGTAGCTGCTATTTCCAAAATGATGGAATTACCTGGTGATAAATAACGTCGTACGCGTCTTGGAGAGTAAATTTTGACTTTGCATAAACAAGAGTTGGGCGATTGTGATCTTTGTTTTGACTTCGCTCATTTCATTGTCAAACTGTATAACACTTGACAGAAAAAAAAAACTTACAAAAACCCGGTATCTTGCCATCATTTGACACAGATGCTTCACTGTTTGGCGAGTAAACATCCATGCCGCGGTTTAACTTAATCACGGCGCCCGCTGAATTCCGGCCATGTCACTTTCGATTTTGCAGTTTACTTGAACGTACCAAAAATCTCCCAAAATGTTTGTCGCTGATCGTAACTTTTTATATTCTGTATTCACGGTTCAAAATTAATGTTGTTTTCGTGTCGTAAATATTTTTTTCTCGATCGACCGTCCCGGAAACTTCATTCTGCTCTTTCTAAAAACTGTGTATCAATAGTTATTTGCTTTTTTCATCAATATTTGTTTTGCATAAAACAAGCTAACAAAATCTGTACCTTGCTGAGTTCGCATTTGTTAGCGTTAATAGTATTTTCGGTCAGATGCTTCTGTTTTTTGTGAGGGGTTTATTGTTTTGGTCTCCCATCCTAACACTAATCCTGCTGAACAGGGCTTGACTTCAGTGAAGTTTAGTACTACAAAGCTGTCAGATGCTCAGAGGGCACACTTGTGGTGAAAAGAAGTTGTGAGGGAGCTTGAAAATTATCAACATGTCAGCCCAGAAGCCAATGTTTCTCGCTTCTCTTTTATTTGTTATTCTTCAGAGACTGGAATGCTGTATTTCAATACCACATAATTCAGTGCCTTCTGATTTTCTGTAGCACGTACCACAGGCACCCCAGTGTATGCTTCACGGAAGCATCTCGTTTTTTTTTTTCAGTCGTCCTCAGTCTTCAGAGTTTCTACAGCCAGCTTCGGGTTGAAATGATAGAAAAAGTCAGTAATTCCCAGGCAAAACCTCTATCGATAATAACTTTCCCAGCCAGCTCATCGGAACACCTGTATTTTTACCAGCCAGCAAGATTCCTCTGGGGAACAGATTCGTTGGGTGCCCCTGGTACACTTCCCATGACTATTCAACATGTCCTTGTCACAGTGTTCGCTTAACAATGTTGGCTTTCCTTTATTACGGTCAAAGATGGCTCTACCTTTTTCGGATAACCTCATAATATCACAAACTGAATATCTATGTGATTGCAAACTTTTGCGTGCAGCTGGTAACCGTATCCCTTTCACCGCGATATGTCAGAGAGTCGCGAGGTCAGGCGTGACATTTAATGACACAATCAACAGATAAATACATGGACAAGAGATTTTCCAGCCATGCCATGGGATAGTTTTTAGTCGGAAAGGATACAGCAACACACCAGAAGTTCTGTAAGAATACATCATTGCTAAAATTGATTCACTTGGATTCTTAGAATAGTGCTACCCACCCATCCCACATAAGGAACTGCATTCGAAATAAATAGCCTGGGAGCCTATTTTCGGAGCCGGAAATGCAATCAACCTCGTTGGTTAAAAAAAGAGAAACAAGCAAATTAGTCAATTAAACAGCTGTTGTAAATATGGAAGCGTGTTGCTCGT
>NC_090884.1:18564291-18566791 GCF_036669925.1 Montipora capricornis | reverse complement strand
CCCCCAGGGGTGAAAAGGGTTATATGACCGATAAAGCGCCACAATCAAGAACCACGTAAAAGCATACCTGAACTCTGGGAGTGACGTTGAAACTGCCAGCCATATGAAGAGAGCCATAGAATCGGGCACGGGTATCCAGGGAGTGAGGGTAATGCTATGTGATCCGCCTACTGTGCAAAAGTCAGAGCCTTTAAAATGGGATGGTGTTTAGTTTCATTAACAACATTTCATACAGCAACGATGGCATAAGAGTGTGGCAAGAATATGATATCGGCGAGGGCAAGTTTATAAATTGGAGTGAATTTTACCTGCCTAGAAAGATTTTTACGTCCCAGATTAAAATAATAGAAGATGCCACTTCTCCTAAAGCAACATTTACAGAGGTGAAAACGAGAAAGAGACCAGCCGCAGAACATTTAGGCAGCGCGAGTCAAGCAGAAAAAGCTGATAGCTGAATCTCTGATGATGAAGAGACTGATCAAGAAACTAAGCTGTTCCAGCGCCCAGATGACGGCGGCGTAAAATCGTTTCAGCGATTTTCACCCCTTCAGCGCCACCTTGACGTCGGAAAGCACAAGTATGAACTGGAACGTGAAACACTTCTTGACAAAGCAATGCTGTAATACCCCACTAAACTTGTCTTTCAAAAAATATTATCAACGAAATTGGTCTAGTTCATTCCATAATGTTTGATTCACACAACCTCTGCGAACTGGCCTCAAGCTCAAAGCTTACAAAGTTTTCCTTGTCAATGCTGCAAGACATATGTTCCTTGTATGAACTGGACCCCTCGTCAATCATTGCAAAGAGGAAGAAGCCATATGTTGACTTAATATTAGATTTCATTGGCAATTGCACTCGTCAAAGATAATTATTACGTTTTTAAAGAGAGAATATTTTATTCCATGGCGTCTCAGGGAATTGGTAACCCCGATAACCACCGTGGTTAAACATTTCCATCTCAGTCAGTCATTTCAATGGCGACAATGAACCGTTTTGACAATTTTAGTCATATCAGTATAGCGGGACAATTTACCTGAAGCTAGTTTAATGTCCTGGCTTCCACGAGTCTCCTCTAGTTCAGTTGTTTGTCATCCGAACTGCTAAGGTCGTACATTCAACTCCACCAATGGAGCACTCAGATTTATTTCCGAGTATCCTCGAGACACCATTGGAAAAATAACTGATCATCTCTTCATTTCATCCACAGGGGGTTAACATTTTTCAGGAGCAGTCGTGGCTCAGATGACTAGAGCGCGGCATTCGGAGCAAGAAGTCCCGAGTTCGATTCTGGGTGACTTCAACGTCTGTTTCGATTTTCCTCTGATCCATGTAGCTATAGCATTAAATCCCCTTAAAACGGAGCACTGACAGAGGGAGGGGGGTAAAGGGCGCACCATTGATACCAGCCTCGTAGCTGAAGGAACTACCGACGTTAAATAAAGTGACTTTACCTTTACCTTCATCTCAGTCATTTCTTACCATTTTAGTGCGATTAGTTTCTTACGATTTGTTTCTCAGTTTAGTGTTGCTACGAGAAAAACTTTCTCTTTTTTCTTCAAATTTTGATAGTGTTAGTTTAACATCATACATTATACGGTAAAACAGCTCAGTTGTTATATATTAAAATTCTCTTCGACTAAGGCTCTGCGGCAAAATCACCGATGTAGTGTCAGCTTCAAAATACTTCATTCTCACCAAAGTTTTTCGAGTCGCATTGTCAGTTGATGGTTACCAATGTCGGCCTACTGTGCTAAAAAGAAAACTCCCCTTAAAGTTAACAGGTTTGGGCTAAAAAATTAAGTTTAAATTTTGAAATTAGAGCGAGTTTTTAATGTTTTTATGTGAACCACTGGAATCTTCGGAGTCAATAGGAGGTGGCATGAGCCATGAGCCTATCACGTATCGCGAGTTTTTGTAACCAGTACAGTAACTGCAAAAGACTTGTCGCGCGTTTGTGAAGTAGTCTCATTTTGCGTCAGGGAAAACTCCTTTGCCACTCTCAAACTATAGCAGCCTGCGTGAGTGCATTATTTTAACGAAATGGTGTTGAATGAAACATAATAATACGCAAGCACGCAATGGAGGTCTGGGTCTCTGCACAGTTCGAAGTCCCAGCCTAATTTTTTCCGAAAGAAATTTGTTATATGGGAAGGGGGTGGGTAGGAGTATTCTGAGAATGGAATAAAAACACCTTTAACTCTGATTTTCCCTTACAGAAATACTACTCTGCTCTTTAGTTCCTTCAAAAGACTAACAACAATTCCATGTCGCTTGTCCATATTTTATCTGTTGATTGTGGCATTAAATGTCACGTGACCTCGCGACTCATTGACTTATCGCGGCGAAAGGGATACGGTTCCCAGCTGCACGCAAAAGTTTGCAATCACATAGATATTCAGTTTGTGATATTATGAGGTTATCAGAAAAAGGTAGAGCCATCTTTGACCGTAAGAAAGGAAAGCCAACATTGTGAAGCGAACACTGTTGTTACAATATA
>NC_090884.1:18541791-18554291 GCF_036669925.1 Montipora capricornis | reverse complement strand
ACACCAGTATTTGTGCCGCCAGTAAAAATCCAGGCTCCAGTAGTTTGAGCGGCCTGCGCAAACAAGTTATGTAATCGATTTAGAACAGACGCGAATCAAAATATTCAAAGTTAGAACGCTTTTCGACCCTACACAATAAAATGATAAAAAATAAAACGATGCTTCGCAAAAATAAGATTTTGTACGGAATTTCGAGTTCCTATTCTTAAAAATTACGGTTAAAAATCAATAGGCCTTTTGCAACTAACGATCGCATGGTACAAAATCCGCCATGCTGGAGGGCAAGCTCATTATTATTCCTCCACAGGGACATTAAAACAAAGGCAAGTCAAGCTTGACTGGTTCAGGTCTCTTTGTTTTAATGTCCCTGTGGGGGAATAATAATGAGCTTGCCCTCCAGCATGGCGGATTTTGTACCATGTGATCGTTAGTTGCAAAAGGCCTATTGATAAGTCATTTAAGGGCCTAGCACTCAAAGAATGGCTAACGTTAATTCCGTGATTAAGTTGTCATTACAGAGTCGTCAGTACTTGACCTGGCTTAGCGACACCAACCCTGCTTGCAACAACCCAGCTGTTCAGTACTTTTAGGGGAACAGCATCCTTTTGAAATTGGAGACGATCAAGAGGTAACTTTGCTCGGCTGAGTTATTTACGAAGGTTTTGGAAAAACAGAGAGTCCTAAAAATAGCTTTACCCAGAATTCTCTGGAAGAAATAAATACTCTGATGTCCCAAGTACAAAAAAAAAACAACACTTCCCATTAAATAATTGATTGGGGTGCACTTCCTGCACTGAATTCACCATCAGAGTCAAGGATGAAAGTGTTTCTCTTTAAGTTGTTTTTACCTTAAAAATGTAACGGCAATTATTATACCTTACGCAATCCTTGTCTCAAGACTTGCTTTAATTTGGAATGAAGGACAAAATTCTTGGCACCACCGGTCACTGAGATGAGTAGCTTGGGGAAGTTTAGTTTCCACTCGTTAGAGAGAAGTTGCAAAGCCATCTCGGGGTCGGTGTCATCAGAAACTCGAATGTACTGGTAAGAGAAATTAAACTGCTATGATAAACTGAACACTCTGGGCATGTTACCTTCCCTTGACGCACACCCCCCTACATATTATGCCTCCATATTTATCTTGAGGCACAGGAAAAGACAGATGCCACGCTAACTAGAGAAAGCAAAGAGAAATCTGTTGGAACTGTTATAGTGATGTTAACTTTATGCAATACGTACAAAAAGCCAAATTGACCAATATTCACAAAACAACAACTTTAGGCGATAAGTAATTTTCAAAAATCTAGGTTTGTTGCCTCTGCCAGGGGCGTGAGGATTTGGCTGGAAAAAAATTGTGGCGAGTACTATTTATAACAAACGTATGACATGACGAAATTTGGTCAACCAAGCATGTTCAGCGGACTAAAGAAGTTCTTACCTTTGCTCGACTGACCTGTCCCGCACCTTGGAACTCTAGTTCTCCATAAGCATTGGTGGGTTTACACACACTGTGTTTAGATGTTTCCCATTCGTCGCCTTTCTTTCCAGTAGACAACAAGGCGTCGCCACTGTGGTCATGTTTTTTTCGTCCACAACAGCAACTAAAGAACAATTAAAGTTTGGAAAGAAAATAGTAGTCTGGGGAATACCGGTTCTGCCCCCGGTGGATCATACTGATCGTGCAGATCATATTAGTGTAGCTAACCGATCGGGAAAGGTGCGACACAAGTACGCTATGTTTCCGCTCTTGTCGTCATCGTCATCATCATCATTATCATTATTATTACTATTATTATTATTATTATTATTATTATTATTTCTGGTATGTTTCCATTTCCTCTTGCTCCTTTTCACTTATGATGTAACATTTCTTGGTATTGCAATATTAATAATGATGCATCTTCTTTCAGTTTTATTAACCACCACGCAATCTCGTCGTCCTTCATTCCCGTAAAACTCAGCAAAACGTAGCAAGGGCATCACCGACTACTAATACTTACTTCTCTCACCGACTGAAACTTCGTTTACGTTCGTCTTGCTGGAGTGTGGCGGCGTCGTCGTCACTTTCATCAGGTACCTTCAGTAGCTCATTCCTGACGTCAGTTGTCCATTCAACATTACGAACATCAATCAGAGGTTGGAAGTAGGAAACAGATTCATCGTCAATGTATTCATCCACTGCCACTGAACCTTCATTTGTGGGGTCTTGCACCTGATTAATGAGCCCTTCCAAAGTAAGCAATTCTTCTCCTGCGAAGGGGTTATCTCTGCATCCTTCATCAGACGACTAGACACCAACTGCTGACCAACACGTCACGATAGTGCTCGGGTTTACCTCTTCCCATGCTTGTTGCATCCATCTGATGGCCTTGAGAAGGTCGATTGATTTCACCGTGTCACTTGCCTTTGTATGGACATTGCCGCGTCCTGCCTGGCTTCAAACATACCGAAGAAGCTTCTGTCTGAACTTTACCTTCCAGGTCTTGATCACTTCTGCATTTAGGCACTGAGTTCTCGAGGTTGTATTCTTTGGGAGGAATGGCACTTTGATGCTGTACACTTGTTACCTACCTGTTACCTATCCTCCTCGTGCCTCGTGGTGCATAGGGCCTTTACAGAGGTCTTCCACTGTTCTCTGTCCGTTGCAATCATCCTCGTTTCCTCCCATGATCTCCACCCTGCCTCTTAAAGTTCCTTTTGAACTGTTCGTCGCCATGTTGTCTTCCCTGCCTTCTTTTCCCTTCCGGGGCCCAGCTCATTGCAATGTTAGAATCAAATTACGGTCTTGCCTCAAGATGTGACCAATCATATTCCATCTACGATACTTCACTTCCTCACTCAGCGGTTTCGTACTCGCCCTTTCCAACAGCTCTTTAGTACTGACATGATCCTGCCATTTAACGCGTAGGATCTTTCGTAGGCACTTGTGGTGGAATAAATCTATAGCTTTGTTTCCACGTCTCGCATCCACATACAATACCGGCACTACTAGTGTCTTATACAGTCTCAACTTTGTCTTCCTTGCGATGCTATTGGAACGACACATGTTCTTCAATCTGACGAATGCACGTCTTGCTTTGGATCGTCCGTTCGTCAGGTCTTTCATAGCACCTCCTTCCTTACACACTTTTGCTCCTAAGTATGTGAACTCATCAACATTCTTAACATCCATTTAATTGACTACAATCTTGTCTCGGTTTCTTGCGTTAATCCTTATCGTTTTCGTCTTTCTGTACTGACCTTGAGCCCCTCTCGTCTGGCTTCTTCCTCCAGCTTTGTTGTTTTATTCTGAATCTGCTGTTTGGTAGAGGAAATTAGAGCTATGTCATTTGCAAAGTCCAAATCATCAAGTTTGGATGTATACCTCCATCTTTTACCATTCTCACCATTTCCAACTGTTCTTCTCTTTACCCAATCCATTATGATCAAAAACAAGAATCCAGACATATTGCATCCCTGCTTGACGCCAGTTTTTATGTCAAACCTGCTGTAGAACGTGTTGATTAGTTCTCTTGGATGACATAGAACATTGCCAAGAAAAAAAATAATGCTCCTCCCAGCATTCTTCATTCTCGTGTTCAGGACTTGTAGAATTTGAATCATGAGATCTGATTGCATCCAAGCCTTCGGAAATGCAACGTAATAGCAACCAGTAGGTCGACTTTGCTCACGGACCTTTAGAAACATCGAGGCGTTTTACTTTTGCTAATCAGGATTAATGGCTCTTTTTCCCCAGTTGCATTAGCAAAGAAAGCAAAAGTAACTTTCTGTTTTGCTTGCTTTCCACCCTACATCTTATTTTCTTTTCTGTGAGGGACTTTTCGGGCAACGCTTTGCAGAAACCCCCGACTCATCCAGATATCATGTGGGGCATATCCCAGGGTACGTTCTTTGACTCTTTCCATCCAGCTGCAAGCAATCTCGTCATCGACATCTCCTTCTTCGCCGGATAGATTTCTTTGTGAATGTTGTGTTGATTTTTCCATTTCTCTAACCAGCCATTAATTTGAAGCCTTGAATTCCTTCTTTCCGAGCCTTTGGGTTATAGCAAGTGCTTCCTCCTGTAACATAGGACTACTGACTGGCATGTAAGATGCTCTGCAACGTTGATACCACTCCCAAAGAATGCTTTTGACTATATTGCTGCTCTGAACGACCATGCTTTGTTTCCACATTCCCACTGTCATTAGATGCTCACCTTCCAACACAGTTTGCATAAGTGAGTGACGTTGATCACTAAAATAGTTTTAGATCCTCCATGAATAAGAGATGGTTGATTCTGAATTCCTTATTCCCCCATTCATAACAAGTTCTCGCCTTTCTCAGTATCAAGGTCAATGGGATCATACATAACACAAAAATCAGAGGTGACAAACCATCTCACCACATGACGTCAATTCAAGTTCTCATGTTTGCATGCTGTCACTTAGGAATTTTCTGACATTATCCGCTACACCAAACATTTCCAAACATTTTGAATCTACGCCACAGCCAGATTAGTTTGCTTCCTCCGGCAATCTCTCGACACAGCCTGGTCAATCAGCAGCTGATATTTTCGTTCCACGTCCACCCCTTTGGCACCCTTACTGATCATCAGGGAGTTTATTTTCCCTCTCCAGAAACTGATACATGCTGTTAGCAACGATCCCTGTCATCAGTTTCCGCATTAATGGTAAGCAGGATATAGGTCTTCAATTATTGACTGCATTACCTTTTTCAAGATCCTTTCTGAAACAAAACTGTCCTTCCACAAAACATCCATTCTGTAGGCCTACTCTTGCCATTTAGGATTTTATTAACTGTCTTGCTATTCTGGAATGTAGAGAAGTGGGCTTCTTAATCCAATAACTTACGCCATCCCTTCCAAGGGCCTTACAGTTTGGAATCTTCCAGCTTTGTGTGGCAACGATCGATGATTAATTCCCCCCTTCCTTGTTCGTTGTTATCTTTTTTTAGCTCCTAAAGCCATTCCGCATATCGATTCTGGCCCCTTCTTACAATCCATGTTCACTCTAGAACGTCCAGACCCCCATCATCACTGTTCAAAGGAGCGGGTCGGCATTGATGTGGAAGGCTCTCAAACAACGGTGTTGATGATACCGCCGGATGGCTAACGTGCAAACCCTGCTATCACTGTTGCTTGCGACTTATCCTTCGTCCTCTGGCAAGCAGAACGCAGCAGACATCCTTCCAAGACGCATGCTCCCTCTCACTTAGACAGCAATTGGCTCATCGTTTGAGATAAAGCACCTTTAAAAGCATTCTTGCTCTTCGGCCATCGTAGCTTAATTAAGAATAAAATACAAACAGCGGCGATAAACATTTTAAAAAATGTTCTTCTTAATAAAGCACCTTTAGCTAAAGCAGAAACCGACCTCCGAGAGAGAACCAAGAAAGATCCGGATCTCCATAAACTAACCCCCTTTTATTCACAATGGCAGCAATCACATTTGTCTGCACTTGTCTGGAGAAGACTAGATTGTTGTCTCAAAAAGCCTTCAGGAAAGCGTCGTCAACATTTGCCACGTAGGGCGACCGTAGGGCACCCTAAGATCATAAAAATTAAATCGCTTCTGGGAAAAAGGTGTAGTCAACAAGAAGCGACAAGCAATTGAAAGATAATTTATACCTGTTTAATTTGTCAATCAAGTAAATGCTGCTATCATCAGATGTTGCTGAAAATGACCCCTCCCCCCCCCCCTTAACTGTGCCATGGCTATAGCAATATGCAGAGTTACGAGGTCCGCTGGCTTCCATCGGGCGAATTGATTTTAGCAGTGGTTAACGTCAACTCATAATATCAAGAGGCTGTAACTGTGAAATTATTCCAAGTATCGCAGCAGAAGTTATCATCCTAGCTCTATAACGGGTTTCGCCAGCCATGAAATACGTTTCTGAAGACACGGGATGAAATACTTACCATTACCATGCATTCGAGCTAGTAATCAGTTCGCTGCAGAAGGGAAGCCCTCGGAGATATCCATCAAAATGTCGGCATTTGTTTGTTTTAAAACATAATGGCACTTGCAACGTAAGAATAACCAGTCTGTGATCGATGTGCACCGGCCGCCATGATTGTATAATACTGTTGTTCTTCATGATCGGCAGCTGAATTTCAAAGGTGCCTCTTCGAGCGCCGGATTCTGCCCGCTGTCACCTCTCCTCTCTATCCTCACTCCCCAGTGTTCCAGTTTATTCACTTTTTCACTGTCTTAACGGCTGCCCGGACAATTATCCTCCAACCAGTGCGGTCCAGCTGATGTACAAAACCAGCAGCAAATCCGTCAGCTCTGAGTAGCGAATTCGAAGCACTGTTCCAGAACCTAGGAGAAGCTGGAGACGACCCTGCACCCGGTTAGTGTGTGGTCTGAAAATCGACCAATTCAACAATGATAAAGGATATCAGCTTCAAGGCCGGTGTCTTTCGCATTTACACAAATCATTCCTTCAGGTAGACAGCCAAATTCTGGCCTTGTAAGAGCGGGTCACAGTATCGCATCCATCATAGGAAATCAATATAAACGTGTGCTATATAAGCAGCATAAACAAGACTTTACCTTTTGTGCTTTGGAATGCAAAGATACGATGGTGCCATCGATTTTCGAGGGGTGATGAGAATATTTTCATTGCGGTAGCAGTCAATTTTACAAAAAAAAATCACTTTTGTCTACTTTTCTATTCAGCCTAGCAAACAGCATCGATAGATTGACAAATCTAGCGTAATTAATGACCTGTAAGTGAATTCTCAAAAAGGAAATTAATGAAAACTTATGCAAAGGAAAACAATCAATTTTGCAACGAAATGTATAGGTGAAGGGGCAAGGCGGGGCCTCAAGGATTCACATTTCTGTACCTAATGATCGAGAAGCACAGGCGAAAGGAAAACACAATTTGCGTGACAGAAGCCTTGTGAAAACATACGTTGTTATCGTTCGTGAACAACATCCTGTTTAATCAGCTTCGCTTCTTATTTATTTGCAGTAAACATTGGACAATTGGACCATTAATTATGGCGATCGAAGTGTTACAAGCATGCCATTCGCGTTCACCATCCCTGTTGAAAATATTTCAAGGTAATGTCTCAATTGACCTCGATTGGCTGCGGCTCAGTTCAGGCATTGAGGCCTCGAAATATGAACACGTGTGACACAGAAATAAGAAAAACTTGCAATATTACTTACAGATATTCATTTTCAGTAGCTGGGATAAACCACTGACATGTTCGTTTCCTGAATGTCCCGCAAATCCACTTTGTCCGTTCTTGAGTATTCGTCTAAATATCAAAAAGATGGCAGAATGTGCAAGTCAATAATACTTTAATCTCTACAACAATATTAAATAATTTTAGGGTAATTTTACACGGATCAAATGTGAAGTCTTCAGGGAAGTTCTTGCTTCTTACTGATAAATACAACCAAATATATAGCTAAAGAGCATTTATATGTTTAACGTATTTATAATTAGCATGGTTCGCGTGTGCTCCTCCATACGAAACCAATGTATTTTTACAAAGGGCCCAGTTACACACAATCAAGCTGCTCGATTTAGGATATACCTGCTCTTCGTCAACAAGTTGACTTTCTTCATCCAGAATTAGATTACTGTTGCTCGAGGCGGTTGTCATTATCTCGATTTTTAAAAAAAATGCTGCGGCCCTGACGCAGATTATGATATTTGATCCTCCGTGGCCCAACTTGATTTAACCTTGGTCACTCTTTCCAGCAAATAAAGACTGTAGTAATCGAATGACTTGACAGATTTTTCAAACAACCGTTTTCTTTGCTGATTGTGGTTGGTCGTGATGAAGACGAACGTAGAGTGAAGTGAAATGTTATCTTCTTACTAGTACGCTTGCGGAATAAGCATGCCACGTGGATCCATCATGAGTTTACATTTGCCACTGAAGTTTGAAAAATTGTGTGACTTAACGAAACACGTGCTTTGTTGCGTAAGCAATCAAGCAGCAAAAGAGTTTTTCTAGAATTAATTACTTTAATGGTCTTTAATTCCGTAGGGTTTCAAAATAGGATTATTTCTGTGTAAAGAAAATTTGCCTTACATTTGATGTCCCGCGGGCCCACGCCACCTCGTGGATTAGTATGACTGAAAATGGAAAATCAAATTTCTGCAGCTTCATTTAATATTTACCTAAACTTCGTAGCCTTCGGCAGCATGGGTTAAACGTCAGTGATAGTATCAACCGGCCAATACAATACATTTGTCCCTGCTTTGCGTCTTTCTTTATTACTCACTATCAGCTGCACTAGTTATAAAACAAGAGAATTGGTAAGATCACGTGAGCCACCATTGCTCAGAAATTGACTTCTGCTGAGTCAGCTAAGTGTTATCCAAGTATTTGTGTAGTAGCGTCAGTGTGTCGTCGAAATACATTTTAAAAGCAATACATCAAACAAGAGAAGGAGTGTTTCATCGGATATCCAAACACCGAGAAGCGAGTTGAAAAACGAGGCCGAAGGCCGAGTTTTTTAACCGATTTCGAGGTGGTTGGATATCTGATGAAACACTCTTTCGAGTGTTTGATATTGCTTCTCAAAGGAATAAGTATTTTAAGAGATATTTGGAATCAAAGTTGGCGAAACTTTATGCTAATTAAGGCCACTTATCCAAACTTCCTTCACGGTGGTGATTTCTTTTGTTTTTGGCTTATTTGTTATGAACGAGTTTGAGAAGTACTGTTGAAAAAATTCAAGAGCAGGTAGTTGATAAAGAAAACAGGGAACTAAAAAACGAAAGTTAAAGAACACGTGCAGTAGCATGCTGGAAACAGAGACTACTGAGATGCCGACACGCCATGTTTGTTGACCAACGATTTAAAAAAAGTGAATTGATAAAAATACATATAGTATAGTACTGTTCTGATTCACTGTTTGTGGAGTAAAATTGAGGTGCGAGTGCTCTAAGACGGCTACACACTTTTACCAGAGCCAACATTACGCAAGAGGGGCTCTCTTCTGGCCCTTCCACTATCTATCTGCACATCCAGTATCTAACAGACACTGGTCTGGAAGAAGTAGTTGATCTGTTTGCTAAGAAGTACCCAAGGAAGCTTGAGCTTGGCACACTATTGAATGATCACGATGATCAGTACTTCTGATCATCATGGCTTGCTGCAGCAAACCCAATGAATAAATGAATATTTTCACCTTTATTTCTATTTTTGTTCTTTTAAATAGTGACATTATTCTCTTTACATACGTAAAGTGGGTCTCTGCGCCAAAAAAAATCCATTTTGAAGTTCAAATGTTTCAGTAATACTTACGGCCATATTTGGAATGTAGTCCTGTGGACAAAGAGTTAAGTTCGCTTTTCCGGGCTGCCTGTTTTCATATCATACTGCCTTCAAAATGCACGAAATGCAGTCTCAGACAACCAAATAATTTCCTGGGGGGCCATTCCCCCGCACCCCACTAAAGACTCGCGCCTACGGCGTTCGTTTGGTCCCTCTCCTCGTTGGATCGCATCCTCCCGCAAAAAAACCTGCCTACGGGCCTGAAATATCAATCCATTTCACAAAATTCATCAAAGCTGTCTCTAAAGAGTGAAAAAGTCAGAAAACAGACTAGCTCACTGCCTGTTACTCTTTAAGACAAGAGCTGGTTGCTAGTAACACACAGTGACACTTAAACAACAAGCTTATCTTTGATTATCAGGAGCGACAAGATGCTGAGCTGGCGATAATTTTCTACACTCATTCGGTGTCCAGTTTTGTAAGGAGACTGACCCTGGCATGAAATATTCCAACATTCGGCAAACTCCCTCACCGTTTTGCTTCACTTAAAGCCCGGTTTACACTACAGAAATTTTTTGGCACGGCTCTTTTGAAATTGGCACGGGTGCCAAAAAAGAGCACAGCAAACTTGGCTTACACTACACCATTTTAAAACCAAAAATACCGTACCAAAATTTTTGGGCCCACGTAACTTCTCATGGAGCCATGCGCAGTTCAACTATAATGAAGAACGTGCGCGTGATTTTGGTGGAGAATGAGCCGCCATCTTGAAATATACTTAAAAAAGCCGCTAGCCTATATGAATTAAGGCTCAAATTTGGCCTATTTTTTCAGCACTCGTACCATTTTCACCCGTGCTCGGACTACCTCGCCGAAGGTCCTAGCACGGGTAAGAATTTTAGTTCGGCTCGGATGAAATTTGGTACTGACAGGTTGTTTACACTGCAAATTTTATCCGAGCCGAACCTTTTTTTTGGGACCCGTGCAAATTTCACCCGAGCCGTGCCAAAAATTTTCTGTAGTGTAAACCGGGCTTTAATAGTCTCATATATTAATATCCGTGTCCTTCTCTTTGTGACATGAGGCCTACGATGTACGGTCCTTAGGTTAGAGGACTTATAAATCCACTTATTTGCAGACAAAATTACAAAGGCGACACTATATCTTCAGATATTTTAAGATCCTGAGTGTTGGCCCGGCCGGGTTCGAACTCGGGACCACTACCAATGTTGCGCGACTGCTCAACCAGTTAACTGAACCAATGTCGTCCTTGTTGCACCTGGCTTCCTTCCTAAAAATCATAAATTCAGCCTGTCCCCAAGAATAAGGAATCTTCTCGCCCACATTCCTGACTAAGAGTGTAGTACTGTGTAAATGCAGGGTATAAAACAAAGATGGAGTGGGCGTTGTTCCCACCCACACGAAAACCGTCCAATCTCCTCATGAATGTATATTTGTAGTGCGGGCTATAGACGAAAGAGAGAAATGATCCTCGCACTTTCAGGTGGCTCAAACGGGATATACATTTATGTCATTCATCGAGCCTTTCACAGGAACAAATAATGAGCCCAAAAAATTCCCCGCCTGCTCCTAACTGTGTGGTTTGATAGCCTACTTGGTAGAGCGCAGCACCGGCATCGCACAGTCCCGTTGGAGTCACCTGAATTTTTCGGGTGTCTGTAGGAGACAGATAAGTGCGAGGATCATTTCCCTGTTTCGAGATTGACTTTGCTTGGGCCTTCGCAGCACGGCCGTTAATTAAGCAGCCGAGTTCTTACAGAAAATGCCACTTTTGAAAGAGCTTTCCATGCAGATCGCTCAAGGCCTAGAAGCTGCAGTCAGCGATTTCGCTTAGTTAATAACTTAAAGCCGACAGGGCTCTTATTCCATGAATGTACTTTGTTGTTGTCACATTAATTTTTAATTAAAAGATAAGAATGACAGAATTCCGTTCACCCTCACTTTCCATTCTCATAATCACGCAGTCAAAAGTATCATTCTTAATAATTTTTAATTACTCCAAAATGATTCCGAGACTGGTAGAATCTTTTCGCAACCTTCACTTATTTCGTTCAAACGCGACAAAGGTAGGCAACTTTTTAGTTAGAGGCGCGCTCGAAACTAACGAGCAACCCGGCACTTTCAAATGTGCGCGCTCACGATGAAAAACTTGTCTTTTCATTGTTAACAGTAGCAAGATATCGGGACCTAAGCGATCTGTTAAGATCACCGATCGTTTCATATGTCCTCTGCAAATGTCATTTATTGCATAACCTGTACGTTATGCAATAAATTATACATTGGCGAGACAGGTAGATGACTGGGTGACCGATTCCGCGAACACCTTTGCGATGTTGAGAAGAATGACAAGGATGCATCTAAGCCTGTCGCTCGTCATTTTAATCTCCCTAACCACTCCAAAAAACACATGGCTATCTGCGGCCTTTCCTTACATCTAGGTACGACGGAAAGCTGCAAGAATCTGGAACAAAAATTAATCTTCCAAATCGGCACTCTTAATCCTCACGGTATTAACGAACGATTTTCATTTATCTAATATATTCCTATTTTTCACGTTTACCATGTTACCACCAATAGCGTAGCTCCCACTCTACTATAAAAGCTACACGTAACCCATAATTCCTCGATTCACTCTGACGAAGGGCTAACGCTCGAAAACGTCAGCTTTTAGAATCTCTGTACGGAGACCAATTACATTATCAACTCCGTTGATAAAACCAAAATTTGTTTATAATTTTTGATTAACCTACTACAATGTGATGAAGGCGTATTATTAATTGAAGTAATACTTGAATATTGCTGTTTTGGCTATTCAGAGTAACCTAATCTATGTTTATCTATATTTTGGAGGGAAGCAACCAATTGATATTTTGCTTGGAACGACTATGGAAAAATGTAATTGCAACTAAATGTTTTCTTCTAGTGTACCCGATATGAGGTTCTATGACATGTTTAAAAGTACGATATTGGATCATGATATTGGTTGTTATTGCTGCTAAATTCACTGTCAAATGTATTTTTGAACAATGAAATACATTTCTAAATTTCAGAGACCTCGTGCATTTCTAACCCCCTCATGCATTTCTTTTTTTTGGTCGGTCTTAATAAATCACTTGAATGGCAATTTTGACAACTTAATTTTGAAAAAATGGCCAAAAATGTCAACATTTTCTGTTAGATGCGGACCCCCGCGGAAACAACATGTAAATATTTAGTGGGACGGGAAGAC
>NC_090884.1:18522364-18536652 GCF_036669925.1 Montipora capricornis | reverse complement strand
GGAATTTCGTTCCTATATACTTAAAAAACTATTTTAAGGTAAACAATGATGTACACATTACAACACTAGGCAGAGGAGAAATATTCACCCAATAAAATAAATCTTGTTCTTGGGGGGCGAACTTTTAAAAATTCAGGACGTTTAGCTTTTAATTCACTGCCAAGCAGAATCAAAGAGGCAAGTTCTCTAGCAATTTTTAAACGCCTTCTTAAAGGACATTTTATCTGATTTTTTTTTTGTTTGTTTTCCTTTTCTTCCCTTCTGTAAATTTTAGCAAATGTAAGTTTTTATTGAACCCAGGGCCCCTAAGGATACCAGCCTTGCAGCTGACTGGGCTACCCTGGTAAAATAAAGTTGTCTTGTCTTGTCTTGTCTTGTACGCAAGGGTGGCTAAAACATCGGCACGCATTGTAAGGGGGCCTCCCTATATTCTAAATGAAAGCTGTCGGCGATAAGGATATGAATAACGGTGAAACATTCAATCCCAGATATTTACAGTTGGAAAGTAGAAAACAGCTTACCCGCTACTTTGTGAAATAAAACTATGTGCATATGCCAAAACATCTGCTGCGCGGCCGCTGCCCTCTGCAACAACACTGGCACAGCGGAAGTCCTTGTCACAGACTCGAGGACTGTACGAATTGTGTTAGGGCCACCTTCAAGCACAGAAGCACGACAGGAACTCCATACGATCGGTCTGTAATGACAAGCAACACACTTGTCTTCTTACTTGATGAAAAGTACGAGAAACAGCAATCAACAATCAATCTGGAATGTGCCTTACCACACGATTTCTCCATCTGTTTTCGAGAAATGCAGTTTTCCAGACTCGCGCGAAATGATATCTCTCCTCCATATCTGTTGATTCTTCCATCATCCACCAGTATAAAGTGAGTATGATTATTGTCCAAGCATGCGCCTTGGGACATCATGCTTGACGTCATCTGATATGGTACCACGTCCTGCAAACACACACACCACAACAAGTGGAGTCCAGACTCAAAAAAGTATTCTGGAAGCCGTAAAAATAGAATTCGTAAGGTCGACTTCGCTTAACTTTTCGTTTTAATTTTCTATTTTATTTCTATTTATTTATTTATTTATTTGTGATCAAGTCAAACTAGAAAAATAACCTTGGAATTCGTCACAGGCTTGACACTTGGAGCTCACAAAGCCAATCTTATAGCGGTTTTTCTATCATAAAGCGACTGAGAGTATTTGTTACTCCCACCTTGAAGGAATGATAGTCCATCGCGGGGTTATCCATAGTGGGGGGCTTTAGCAACGACGACGGTAACGGTAACGAGAACGTCATCTAAAAACATAAATTCGCGTTATTGCGATCACTTCGAGACTATTCCAAGCTTTTTAATATGACAAAGTTGTAGCAGTACGTAAGGAATGAAACCGTTATGAGCGGCGCTTAATTAGGGGAGAAAATGAAAATTTATCCTCAAGTGCTGACGTCCTCCATGAAACCTCAAACGTTGTTGTTTTGGTGACGACGGCAAAGAAAAGGACAAAATTGAAAAAACGCACGTGCAGGGCGTGCAAAACTATTGTTTCTCCCTACTAAATATGCAAATTTGTGACGTTCTCGTTGCCGTCGCTGTTGTCGTTGCTAAAGCTCCCTAGTAGCATGACGCCTGTACCTATTTATATGCATGCGTGGAGAGACAGTGTGGAAAAGCCGGCGACCATGGGGACGGGAGGCCGACGCAATAGCGGCACTACACAACCGTGCCTCCACATAGTGGTTATCCGACTGAAAGGTTATTTAGTTCCCAACTTACCTGGTTGCAAACAAGTTGTTCTCTATGATCCACTATGCCCCAAGTTGCTATGCCTATTAAATGTACTTGCTGAGTATTTTCCCTCAGTTGAGCACCATGTGACATGACGGTTTGACCTCGCACAGCTTCGCCCACATGACGCATAACACCAGTATTTGTGCCGCCAGTAAAAATCCAGGCTCCAGTAGTTTGAGCGGCCTGCGCAAACAAGTTATGTAATCGATTTAGAACAGACGCGAATCAAAATATTCAAAGTTAGAACGCTTTTCGACCCTACACAATAAAATGATAAAAAATAAAACGATGCTTCGCAAAAATAAGATTTTGTACGGAATTTCGAGTTCCTATTCTTAAAATTACGGTTAAAAATCAATAGGCCTTTTGCAACTAACGATCGCATGGTACAAAATCCGCCATGCTGGAGGGCAAGCTCATTATTATCCCCCACAGGGACATTAAAACAAAGGCAAGTCAAGCTTGACTGGTTCAGGTCTCTTTGTTTTAATGTCCCTGTGGGGGAATAATAATGAGCTTGCCCTCCAGCATGGCGGATTTTGTACCATGTGATCGTTAGTTGCAAAAGGCCTATTGATAAGTCATTTAAGGGCCTAGCACTCAAAGAATGGCTAACGTTAATTCCGTGATTAAGTTGTCATTACAGAGTCGTCAGTACTTGACCTGGCTTAGCGACACCAACCCTGCTTGCAACAACCCAGCTGTTCAGTACTTTTAGGGGAACAGCATCCTTTTGAAATTGGAGACGATCAAGAGGTAACTTTGCTCGGCTGAGTTATTTACGAAGGTTTTGGAAAAACAAAGAGTCCTAAAAATAGCTTTACCCAGAATTCTCTGGAAGAAATAAATACTCTGATGTCCCAAGTACAAAAAAAAAACAACACTTCCCATTAAATAATTGATTGGGGTGCACTTCCTGCACTGAATTCACCATCAGAGTCAAGGATGAAAGTGTTTCTCTTTAAGTTGTTTTTACCTTAAAAATGTAACGGCAATTATTGTACCTTACGCAATCCTTGTCTCAAGACTTGCTTTAATTTGGAATGAAGGACAAAATTCTTGGCACCACCGGTCACTGAGATGAGTAGCTTGGGGAAGTTTAGTTTCCACTCGTTAGAGAAGTTGCAAAGCCATCTCGGGGTCGGTGTCATCAGAAACTCGAATGTACTGGTAAGAGAAATTAAACTGCTATGATAAACTGAACACTCTGGGCATGTTACCTTCCCTTGACGCACACCCCCCTACATATTATGCCTCCATATTTATCTTGAGGCACAGGAAAAGACAGATGCCACGCTAACTAGAGAAAGCAAAGAGAAATCTGTTGGAACTGTTATAGTGATGTTAACTTTATGCAATACGTACAAAAAGCCAAATTGACCAATATTCACAAAACAACAACTTTAGGCGATAAGTAATTTTCAAAAATCTAGGTTTGTTGCCTCTGCCAGGGCGTGAGGATTGGCTGGAAAAAAATTGTGGCGAGTACTATTTATAACAAACGTATGACATGACGAAATTTGGTCAACCAAGCATGTTCAGCGGACTAAAGAAGTTCTTACCTTTGCTCGACTGACCTGTCCCGCACCTTGGAACTCTAGTTCTCCATAAGCATTGGTGGGTTTACACACACTGTGTTTAGATGTTTCCCATTCGTCGCCTTTCTTTCCAGTAGACAACAAGGCGTCGCCACTGTGGTCATGTTTTTTTCGTCCACAACAGCAACTAAAGAACAATTAAAGTTTGGAAAGAAAATAGTAGTCTGGGGAATACCGGTTCTGCCCCCGGTGGATCATACTGATCGTGCAGATCATATTAGTGTAGCTAACCGATCGGGAAAGGTGCGACACAAGTACGCTATGTTTCCGCTCTTGTCGTCATCGTTATCATCATCATTATCATTATTATTACTATTATTATTATTATTATTATTATTATTATTATTATTTCTGGTATGTTTCCATTTCCTCTTGCTCCTTTTCACTTATGATGTAACATTTCTTGGTATTGCAATATTAATAATGATGCATCTTCTTTCAGTTTTATTAACCACCACGCAATCTCGTCGTCCTTCATTCCCGTAAAACTCAGCAAAACGTAGCAAGGGCATCACCGACTACTAATACTTACTTCTCTCACCGACTGAAACTTCGTTTACGTTCGTCTTGCTGGAGTGTGGCGGCGTCGTCGTCACTTTCATCAGGTACCTTCAGTAGCTCATTCCTGACGTCAGTTGTCCATTCAACATTACGAACATCAATCAGAGGTTGGAAGTAGGAAACAGATTCATCGTCAATGTATTCATCCACTGCCACTGAACCTTCATTTGTGGGGTCTTGCACCTGATTAATGAGCCCTTCCAAAGTAAGCAATTCTTCTCCTGCGAAGGGGTTATCTCTGCATCCTTCATCAGACGACTAGACACCAACTGCTGACCAACACGTCACGATAGTGCTCGGGTTTACCTCTTCCCATGCTTGTTGCATCCATCTGATGGCCTTGAGAAGGTCGATTGATTTCACCGTGTCACTTGCCTTTGTATGGACATTGCCGCGTCCTGCCTGGCTTCAAACATACCGAAGAAGCTTCTGTCTGAACTTTACCTTCCAGGTCTTGATCACTTCTGCATTTAGGCACTGAGTTCTCGAGGTTGTATTCTTTGGGAGGAATGGCACTTTGATGCTGTACACTTGTTACCTACCTGTTACCTATCCTCCTCGTGCCTCGTGGTGCATAGGGCCTTTACAGAGGTCTTCCACTGTTCTCTGTCCGTTGCAATCATCCTCGTTTCCTCCCATGATCTCCACCCTGCCTCTTAAAGTTCCTTTTGAACTGTTCGTCGCCATGTTGTCTTCCCTGCCTTCTTTTCCCTTCCGGGGCCCAGCTCATTGCAATGTTAGAATCAAATTACGGTCTTGCCTCAAGATGTGACCAATCATATTCCATCTACGATACTTCACTTCCTCACTCAGCGGTTTCGTACTCGCCCTTTCCAACAGCTCTTTAGTACTGACATGATCCTGCCATTTAACGCGTAGGATCTTTCGTAGGCACTTGTGGTGGAATAAATCTATAGCTTTGTTTCCACGTCTCGCATCCACATACAATACCGGCACTACTAGTGTCTTATACAGTCTCAACTTTGTCTTCCTTGCGATGCTATTGGAACGACACATGTTCTTCAATCTGACGAATGCACGTCTTGCTTTGGATCGTCCGTTCGTCAGGTCTTTCATAGCACCTCCTTCCTTACACACTTTTGCTCCTAAGTATGTGAACTCATCAACATTCTTAACATCCATTTAATTGACTACAATCTTGTCTCGGTTTCTTGCGTTAATCCTTATCGTTTTCGTCTTTCTGTACTGACCTTGAGCCCCTCTCGTCTGGCTTCTTCCTCCAGCTTTGTTGTTTTATTCTGAATCTGCTGTTTGGTAGAGGAAATTAGAGCTATGTCATTTGCAAAGTCCAAATCATCAAGTTTGGATGTATACCTCCATCTTTTACCATTCTCACCATTTCCAACTGTTCTTCTCTTTACCCAATCCATTATGATCAAAAACAAGAATCCAGACATATTGCATCCCTGCTTGACGCCAGTTTTTATGTCAAACCTGCTGTAGAACGTGTTGATTAGTTCTCTTGGATGACATAGAACATTGCCAAGAAAAAAAATAATGCTCCTCCCAGCATTCTTCATTCTCGTGTTCAGGACTTGTAGAATTTGAATCATGAGATCTGATTGCATCCAAGCCTTCGGAAATGCAACGTAATAGCAACCAGTAGGTCGACTTTGCTCACGGACCTTTAGAAACATCGAGGCGTTTTACTTTTGCTAATCAGGATTAATGGCTCTTTTTCCCCAGTTGCATTAGCAAAGAAAGCAAAAGTAACTTTCTGTTTTGCTTGCTTTCCACCCTACATCTTATTTTCTTTTCTGTGAGGGACTTTTCGGGCAACGCTTTGCAGAAACCCCCGACTCATCCAGATATCATGTGGGGCATATCCCAGGGTACGTTCTTTGACTCTTTCCATCCAGCTGCAAGCAATCTCGTCATCGACATCTCCTTCTTCGCCGGATAGATTTCTTTGTGAATGTTGTGTTGATTTTTCCATTTCTCTAACCAGCCATTAATTTGAAGCCTTGAATTCCTTCTTTCCGAGCCTTTGGGTTATAGCAAGTGCTTCCTCCTGTAACATAGGACTACTGACTGGCATGTAAGATGCTCTGCAACGTTGATACCACTCCCAAAGAATGCTTTTGACTATATTGCTGCTCTGAACGACCATGCTTTGTTTCCACATTCCCACTGTCATTAGATGCTCACCTTCCAACACAGTTTGCATAAGTGAGTGACGTTGATCACTAAAATAGTTTTAGATCCTCCATGAATAAGAGATGGTTGATTCTGAATTCCTTATTCCCCCATTCATAACAAGTTCTCGCCTTTCTCAGTATCAAGGTCAATGGGATCATACATAACACAAAAATCAGAGGTGACAAACCATCTCACCACATGACGTCAATTCAAGTTCTCATGTTTGCATGCTGTCACTTAGGAATTTTCTGACATTATCCGCTACACCAAACATTTCCAAACATTTTGAATCTACGCCACAGCCAGATTAGTTTGCTTCCTCCGGCAATCTCTCGACACAGCCTGGTCAATCAGCAGCTGATATTTTCGTTCCACGTCCACCCCTTTGGCACCCTTACTGATCATCAGGGAGTTTATTTTCCCTCTCCAGAAACTGATACATGCTGTTAGCAACGATCCCTGTCATCAGTTTCCGCATTAATGGTAAGCAGGATATAGGTCTTCAATTATTGACTGCATTACCTTTTTCAAGATCCTTTCTGAAACAAAACTGTCCTTCCACAAAACATCCATTCTGTAGGCCTACTCTTGCCATTTAGGATTTTATTAACTGTCTTGCTATTCTGGAATGTAGAGAAGTGGGCTTCTTAATCCAATAACTTACGCCATCCCTTCCAAGGGCCTTACAGTTTGGAATCTTCCAGCTTTGTGTGGCAACGATCGATGATTAATTCCCCCCTTCCTTGTTCGTTGTTATCTTTTTTTAGCTCCTAAAGCCATTCCGCATATCGATTCTGGCCCCTTCTTACAATCCATGTTCACTCTAGAACGTCCAGACCCCCATCATCACTGTTCAAAGGAGCGGGTCGGCATTGATGTGGAAGGCTCTCAAACAACGGTGTTGATGATACCGCCGGATGGCTAACGTGCAAACCCTGCTATCACTGTTGCTTGCGACTTATCCTTCGTCCTCTGGCAAGCAGAACGCAGCAGACATCCTTCCAAGACGCATGCTCCCTCTCACTTAGACAGCAATTGGCTCATCGTTTGAGATAAAGCACCTTTAAAAGCATTCTTGCTCTTCGGCCATCGTAGCTTAATTAAGAATAAAATACAAACAGCGGCGATAAACATTTTAAAAAATGTTCTTCTTAATAAAGCACCTTTAGCTAAAGCAGAAACCGACCTCCGAGAGAGAACCAAGAAAGATCCGGATCTCCATAAACTAACCCCCTTTTATTCACAATGGCAGCAATCACATTTGTCTGCACTTGTCTGGAGAAGACTAGATTGTTATCTCAAAAGCCTTCAGGAAAGCGTCGTCAACATTTGCCACGTAGGGCGACCGTAGGGCACCCTAAGATCATAAAATTAAATCGCTTCTGGGAAAAAGGTGTAGTCAACAAGAAGCGACAAGCAATTGAAAGATAATTTATACCTGTTTATTTGTCAATCAAGTAAATGCTGCTATCATCAGATGTTGCTGAAAATGACCCCTCCCCCCCCCCTTAACTGTGCCATGGCTATAGCAATATGCAGAGTTACGAGGTCCGCTGGCTTCCATCGGGCGAATTGATTTTAGCAGTGGTTAACGTCAACTCATAATATCAAGAGGCTGTAACTGTGAAATTATTCCAAGTATCGCAGCAGAAGTTATCATCCTAGCTCTATAACGGGTTTCGCCAGCCATGAAATACGTTTCTGAAGACACGGGATGAAATACTTACCATTACCATGCATTCGAGCTAGTAATCAGTTCGCTGCAGAAGGGAAGCCCTCGGAGATATCCATCAAAATGTCGGCATTTGTTTGTTTTAAAACATAATGGCACTTGCAACGTAAGAATAACCAGTCTGTGATCGATGTGCACCGGCCGCCATGATTGTATAATACTGTTGTTCTTCATGATCGGCAGCTGAATTTCAAAGGTGCCTCTTCGAGCGCCGGATTCTGCCCGCTGTCACCTCTCCTCTCTATCCTCACTCCCCAGTGTTCCAGTTTATTCACTTTTTCACTGTCTTAACGGCTGCCCGGACAATTATCCTCCAACCAGTGCGGTCCAGCTGATGTACAAACCAGCAGCAAATCCGTCAGCTCTGAGTAGCGAATTCGAAGCACTGTTCCAGAACCTAGGAGAAGCTGGAGACGACCCTGCACCCGGTTAGTGTGTGGTCTGAAAATCGACCAATTCAACAATGATAAAGGATATCAGCTTCAAGGCCGGTGTCTTTCGCATTTACACAAATCATTCCTTCAGGTAGACAGCCAAATTCTGGCCTTGTAAGAGCGGGTCACAGTATCGCATCCATCATAGGAAATCAATATAAACGTGTGCTATATAAGCAGCATAAACAAGACTTTACCTTTTGTGCTTTGGAATGCAAAGATACGATGGTGCCATCGATTTTCGAGGGGTGATGAGAATATTTTCATTGCGGTAGCAGTCAATTTTACAAAAAAAAATCACTTTTGTCTACTTTTCTATTCAGCCTAGCAAACAGCATCGATAGATTGACAAATCTAGCGTAATTAATGACCTGTAAGTGAATTCTCAAAAAGGAAATTAATGAAAACTTATGCAAAGGAAAACAATCAATTTTGCAACGAAATGTATAGGTGAAGGGGCAAGGCGGGGCCTCAAGGATTCACATTTCTGTACCTAATGATCGAGAAGCACAGGCGAAAGGAAAACACAATTTGCGTGACAGAAGCCTTGTGAAAACATACGTTGTTATCGTTCGTGAACAACATCCTGTTTAATCAGCTTCGCTTCTTATTTATTTGCAGTAAACATTGGACAATTGGACCATTAATTATGGCGATCGAAGTGTTACAAGCATGCCATTCGCGTTCACCATCCCTGTTGAAAATATTTCAAGGTAATGTCTCAATTGACCTCGATTGGCTGCGGCTCAGTTCAGGCATTGAGGCCTCGAAATATGAACACGTGTGACACAGAAATAAGAAAAACTTGCAATATTACTTACAGATATTCATTTTCAGTAGCTGGGATAAACCACTGACATGTTCGTTTCCTGAATGTCCCGCAAATCCACTTTGTCCGTTCTTGAGTATTCGTCTAAATATCAAAAAGATGGCAGAATGTGCAAGTCAATAATACTTTAATCTCTACAACAATATTAAATAATTTTAGGGTAATTTTACACGGATCAAATGTGAAGTCTTCAGGGAAGTTCTTGCTTCTTACTGATAAATACAACCAAATATATAGCTAAAGAGCATTTATATGTTTAACGTATTTATAATTAGCATGGTTCGCGTGTGCTCCTCCATACGAAACCAATGTATTTTTACAAAGGGCCCAGTTACACACAATCAAGCTGCTCGATTTAGGATATACCTGCTCTTCGTCAACAAGTTGACTTTCTTCATCCAGAATTAGATTACTGTTGCTCGAGGCGGTTGTCATTATCTCGATTTTTAAAAAAAATGCTGCGGCCTTGACGCAGATTATGATATTTGATCCTCCGTGGCCCAACTTGATTTAACCTTGGTCACTCTTTCCAGCAAATAAAGACTGTAGTAATCGAATGACTTGACAGATTTTTCAAACAACCGTTTTCTTTGCTGATTGTGGTTGGTCGTGATGAAGACGAACGTAGAGTGAAGTGAAATGTTATCTTCTTACTAGTACGCTTGCGGAATAAGCATGCCACGTGGATCCATCATGAGTTTACATTTGCCACTGAAGTTTGAAAAATTGTGTGACTTAACGAAACACGTGCTTTGTTGCGTAAGCAATCAAGCAGCAAAAGAGTTTTTCTAGAATTAATTACTTTAATGGTCTTTAATTCCGTAGGGTTTCAAAATAGGATTATTTCTGTGTAAAGAAAATTTGCCTTACATTTGATGTCCCGCGGGCCCACGCCACCTCGTGGATTAGTATGACTGAAAATGGAAAATCAAATTTCTGCAGCTTCATTTAATATTTACCTAAACTTCGTAGCCTTCGGCAGCATGGGTTAAACGTCAGTGATAGTATCAACCGGCCAATACATTTGTCCCTGTTTCAAAATACGTTTGTCTTACCATAGGAAGCATGACAATCGTCTTCCTTTAGTATAATGATATAACTTTGCGTCTTTCTTTATTACTCACTATCAGCTGCACTAGTTATAAAACAAGAGAATTGGTAAGATCACGTGAGCCACCATTGCTCAGAAATTGACTTCTGCTGAGTCAGCTAAGTGTTATCCAAGTATTTGTGTAGTAGCGTCAGTGTGTCGTCGAAATACATTTTAAAAGCAATACATCAAACAAGAGAAGGAGTGTTTCATCGGATATCCAAACACCGAGAAGCGAGTTGAAAAACGAGGCCGAAGGCCGAGTTTTTTAACCGATTTCGAGGTGGTTGGATATCTGATGAAACACTCTTTCGAGTGTTTGATATTGCTTCTCAAAGGAATAAGTATTTTAAGAGATATTTGGAATCAAAGTTGGCGAAACTTTATGCTAATTAAGGCCACTTATCCAAACTTCCTTCACGGTGGTGATTTCTTTTGTTTTTGGCTTATTTGTTATGAACGAGTTTGAGAAGTACTGTTGAAAAAATTCAAGAGCAGGTAGTTGATAAAAAACAGGGAACTAAAAAACGAAAGTTAAAGAACACGTGCAGTAGCATGCTGGAAACAGAGACTACTGAGATGCCGACACGCCATGTTTGTTGACCAACGATTTAAAAAAAGTGAATTGATAAAAATACATATAGTATAGTACTGTTCTGATTCACTGTTTGTGGAGTAAAATTGAGGTGCGAGTGCTCTAAGACGGCTACACACTTTTACCAGAGCCAACATTACGCAAGAGGGGCTCTCTTCTGGCCCTTCCACTATCTATCTGCACATCCAGTATCTAACAGACACTGGTCTGGAAGAAGTAGTTGATCTGTTTGCTAAGAAGTACCCAAGGAAGCTTGAGCTTGGCACACTATTGAATGATCACGATGATCAGTACTTCTGATCATCATGGCTTGCTGCAGCAAACCCAATGAATAAATGAATATTTTCACCTTTATTTCTATTTTTGTTCTTTTTAAATAGTGACATTATTCTCTTTACATACGTAAAGTGGTCTCTGCGCCAAAAAAAATCCATTTTGAAGTTCAAATGTTTCAGTAATACTTACGGCCATATTTGGAATGTAGTCCTGTGGACAAAGAGTTAAGTTCGCTTTTCCGGGCTGCCTGTTTTCATATCATACTGCCTTCAAAATGCACGAAATGCAGTCTCAGACAACCAAATAATTTCCTGGGGGGCCATTCCCCCGCACCCAACTAAAGACTCGCGCCTACGGCGTTCGTTTGGTCCCTCTCCTCGTTGGATCGCATCCTCCCGCAAAAAAACCTGCCTACGGGCCTGAAATATCAATCCATTTCACAAAATTCATCAAAGCTGTCTCTAAAGAGTGAAAAAGTCAGAAAACAGACTAGCTCACTGCCTGTTACTCTTTAAGACAAGAGCTGGTTGCTAGTAACACACAGTGACACTTAAACAACAAGCTTATCTTTGATTATCAGGAGCGACAAGATGCTGAGCTGGCGATAATTTTCTACACTCATTCGGTGTCCAGTTTTGTAAGGAGACTGACCCTGGCATGAAATATTCCAACATTCGGCAAACTCCCTCACCGTTTTGCTTCACTTAAAGCCCGGTTTACACTACAGAAATTTTTTGGCACGGCTCTTTTGAAATTGGCACGGGTGCCAAAAAAGAGCACAGCAAACTTGGCTTACACTACACCATTTTAAAACCAAAAATACCGTACCAAAATTTTTGGGCCCACGTAACTTCTCATGGAGCCATGCGCAGTTCAACTATAATGAAGAACGTGCGCGTGATTTTGGTGGAGAATGAGCCGCCATCTTGAAATATACTTAAAAAAGCCGCTAGCCTATATGAATTAAGGCTCAAATTTGGCCTATTTTTTCAGCACTCGTACCATTTTCACCCGTGCTCGGACTACCTCGCCGAAGGTCCTAGCACGGGTAAGAATTTTAGTTCGGCTCGGATGAAATTTGGTACTGACAGGTTGTTTACACTGCAAATTTTATCCGAGCCGAACCTTTTTTTTGGGACCCGTGCAAATTTCACCCGAGCCGTGCCAAAATTTTCTGTAGTGTAAACCGGGCTTTAATAGTCTCATATATTAATATCCGTGTCCTTCTCTTTGTGACATGAGGCCTACGATGTACGGTCCTTAGGTTAGAGGACTTATAAATCCACTTATTTGCAGACAAAATTACAAAGGCGACACTATATCTTCAGATATTTTAAGATCCTGAGTGTTGGCCCGGCCGGGTTCGAACTCGGGACCACTACCAATGTTGCGCGACTGCTCAACCAGTTAACTGAACCAATGTCGTCCTTGTTGCACCTGGCTTCCTTCCTAAAAATCATAAATTCAGCCTGTCCCCAAGAATAAGGAATCTTCTCGCCCACATTCCTGACTAAGAGTGTAGTACTGTGTAAATGCAGGGTATAAAACAAAGATGGAGTGGGCGTTGTTCCCACCCACACGAAAACCGTCCAATCTCCTCATGAATGTATATTTGTAGTGCGGGCTATAGACGAAAGAGAGAAATGATCCTCGCACTTTCAGGTGGCTCAAACGGGATATACATTTATGTCATTCATCGAGCCTTTCACAGGAACAAATAATGAGCCCAAAAAATTCCCCGCCTGCTCCTAACTGTGTGGTTTGATAGCCTACTTGGTAGAGCGCAGCACCGGCATCGCACAGTCCCGTTGGAGTCACCTGAATTTTTCGGGTGTCTGTAGGAGACAGATAAGTGCGAGGATCATTTCCCTGTTTCGAGATTGACTTTGCTTGGGGCCTTCGCAGCACGGCCGTTAATTAAGCAGCCGAGTTCTTACAGAAAATGCCACTTTTGAAAGAGCTTTCCATGCAGATCGCTCAAGGCCTAGAAGCTGCAGTCAGCGATTTCGCTTAGTTAATAACTTAAAGCCGACAGGGCTCTTATTCCATGAATGTACTTTGTTGTTGTCACATTAATTTTTAATTAAAAGATAAGAATGACAGAATTCCGTTCACCCTCACTTTCCATTCTCATAATCACGCAGTCAAAAGTATCATTCTTAATAATTTTTAATTACTCCAAAATGATCCCGAGACTGGTAGAATCTTTTCGCAACCTCCACTTATTTCATTCAAACGCGACAAAAACGTAGGCAACTTTTTAGTTAGAAGCGCGCTCAAAACTAACGAGCAACCCGGCACTTTCAAATGTGCGCGCTCACGATGCAAAACTTGTCTTTTCATTGTTAACAGTAGCAAGATATCGGGACCTAAGCGATCTGTTAAGATCACCGATCGTTTCATATGTCCTCTGCAAATGTCATTTATTGCATAACCTGTACGTTATGCAATAAATTATACATTGGCGAGACAGGTAGATGACTGGGTGACCGATTCCGCGAACACCTTTGCGATGTTGAGAAGAATGACAAGGATGCATCTAAGCCTGTCGCTCGTCATTTTAATCTCCCTAACCACTCCAAAAAACACATGGCTATCTGCGGCCTTTCCTTACATCTAGGTACGACGGAAAGCTGCAAGAATCTGGAACAAAAATTAATCTTCCAAATCGGCACTCTTAATCCTCACGGTATTAACGAACGATTTTCATTTATCTAATATATTCCTATTTTTCACGTTTACCATGTTACCACCAATAGCGTAGCTCCCACTCTACTATAAAAGCTACACGTAACCCATAATTCCTCGATTCACTCTGACGAAGGGCTAACGCTCGAAACGTCAGCTTTTAGAATCTCTGTACGGAGACCAATTTACATTATCAACTCCGTTGATAAAACCAAAATTTGTTTATAATTTTTGATTAACCTACTACAATGTGATGAAGGCGTATTATTAATTGAAGTAATACTTGAATATTGCTGTTTTGGCTATTCAGAGTTAACCTAATCTATGTTTATCTATATTTTGGAGGGAAGCAACCAATTGATATTTTGCTTGGAACGACTATGGAAAAATGTAATTGCAACTAAAATGTTTTCTTCTAGTGTACCCGATATGAGGTTCTATGACATGTTTAAAAGTACGATATTGGATCATGATATTGGTTGTTATTGCTGCTAAATTCACTGTCAAATGTATTTTT